>NC_138300.1:61512500-61542500 GCF_965601325.2 Salmo salar
CTCTCTTCCTCTCCTCCTCTCGTCCCCCTCTCTTCTCCCTCTCCTCCTCTCTTCTCTCCTCTCTTCCTCCTCACGTCCTCCTCTCTTCCTCCTCTTCCTCCTCTCTTCCCCCTCTCTCCTCTTGTCCCCCTCTCTCCTCTCTTCCTCCTCTCCTCTCGCCCCCCTCTCTTCCCCCTCTCTTCCCCCTCTCTTCCCCCTCTCTTCCCTCTCTTCCCTCTCTTCCCCCTCTTCCCCCTCTTCCCCCTCTCTTCCCCCTCTCTTCCCCCTCTCTTCCCCCTCTCTTCCCCCTCTCTTCCCCCTCTCTTCGTCCTCTCTTCTCCTCTCTTCCCCCTCTCTCCTCTTGTCCTCTCCTCTCTTTCCCCCTCTCTTCTCTCTTCCCCGTCTCTGCTCTTGTCCTCTTCTCTCTCCTCTCTTCTCTCCTCTCCTCTCTCTCCAGGCTCTAACTAAGACCTCAGCCAGCAGGAACGCTCTGGCGGCCATGTTGTCTGAAGTCCCAGCATGCATCAGGACCAGAATCAGTGAGCTCAGTCTCAGTCTGGACATTCTGTCTCTCCTGCTGGAAATCATCTGTCCTAAACTACGACCTGTAGGTACACACACACACACACACACACACACACACACACACATAGTGGATTATATCTGTCCTAAACAATTCATTGTTCAGGAGTCTTATGGCTTGGGGGTAAAAACTGTTGAGAAGCCTTTTGGTCCTAGACTTGGCGCTCCGGTACCGCTTGTCGTGCGGTAGCAGAGAGAACAGTCTATGACTGGGGTGGCTGGGGTCTTTGACAATTTTTAGGGCCTTCCTCTGACACCGCCTGCTGTAGAGGTCCTGGATGGCAGGAAGCTTGGCCCCAGTGATGTACTGGGCCGTACGCACTACCCTCTGTAGCGCCTTGCGGTCGGAGGCTGAGCAGTTTCCATACCGGGCGGTGATGCAGCCGGTCAGGATGCTCTCGATGGTGCAGCTGTAAAACTTTTTGATGATCTGGGGGCCCATGTCAAATCTTTTCAGTCTCCTGAGGGGGATTAGGTGTTGTCTTGCTTCACGACTGTCATGTTGTGCTTGGACCATGATAGTTTGTTGGTGATGTGGACACCGAGGAACTTGAAGCTCTCAACCTGCTCCACTACAGCCCCGTCGATGAGAATGGGGGCGTGCTCGGTCCTCCTTTTCCTGTAGTCCACGATCAGCTCCTTTGTCTTGATCGCGTTGAGGGAGAGGTTGTTATTCTGGCACCACACTGCCAGGTCTCTGACCTCCTCCCTATAGGCTGTCTCATCGTTGTCGGTGATCAGACCTACCACTGTTGTCGTTGTCAGCAAGCTTAATGATGGTGTTGGAGTCGTGCCTGGCCATGCAGTCGTGGGTGAACAGGGAGTACAGGAGGGGACTGAGCACGCACCTCTGGGGAGCTCCAGTGTTGAGGATCAGCAGGGCAGATCTCTTGTTGCCTACCCATACCACCCGGGGGCGTCCCGTCAGGAAGTCCAGGATCCAGTTACAGAGGGAGGTGTTTAGTCCCAGGGTCCTTAGCTTAGTGATGAGCTTTGTGGGCACTATGGTGTTGAACGCTGAGCTGTAGCCAATTAATATTATTCTCACATAGGTGTTCCTTTTGTCCAGGTGGGAAAGGCCAGTGTGGAGTGCGATTTGAAATTGCTTCATCTGTGGATCTGTTGGGGTGATATGCGATTTGAAATGGGTGTAGAGTTTCCGGGATGATGGTGTTGTGAGCTATGACCTGACTTTCAAAGCACTTCATGGCTACCGACGTGAGTGCTACTGGTCGGTAGTCATTTAGGCAGGTTACCTTCGCTTCCTTGGGCACAGGGACTATGGTGGTCTGCTTGAAACATGTTGGTATTACAGACTCAGTCAGGGAGAGGTTGAAAATGTCAGTGAAGACACTTGCCAGTTGTTCAGCGCATGCTGGCCCTGCGGCTTTGTGAATGTTGACTTGTTTAAAGGTCTTGCTCACATCGGCTACTGTGAGCGTTTACCACACAGTCATCCAGAACAGCTGGTGCTGTCGTGCATGCTTCAGTGTTGCTTGCCTCGAAGCGAGCATAAATGGCATTTAGCTCGTCTGGTAGGGCTCGCGTCACTGGGCAGCTCGCGGGTGGGTTTCCCTTTGTAGTCCGTAATAGTTTGCTAGCCCTGCCACATCCGACGAGCGTCAGAGCCGGTGTAGTAGGATTCAATCTTAGTCCTGTATTGATGCTTTGCTTGTTTGAGGGTTCATCTGAGGGCATAGAGGGATTTCTTAGAAGCGTCGGGATTAGTCTCCCGCTCCTTGAAAGCGGCAGCTCTAGCCTTTAGCTCGGTGCGGATGTTACCTGGAAATCCGTGGCTTCTGGTGAATAACAGGAAGTGGTTAGTAACATGTTCCTGTTTGTCCAGGTGAACCCCCAGCTGGTCCTCTCCAGAGGGGGAGTTAGGTGGTGAATAACAGGAAGTGGGTAGTAACAAGTTCCTGTTTGTCCAGGTGAACCCCCAGCTGGTCCTCTCCAGGGGGGAGTTAGGTGGTGAATAACAGGAAGTGGGTAGTAACGTGTTTCCTGTTTGTCCAGGTGAACCCCCAGCTGGTCCTCTCTGGGGGGGGTTAGGTGGTGAATAACAGGAAGTGGGTAGTAACGTGTTTCCTGTTTGTCCAGGTGAACCCCCAGCTGGTCCTCTCTGGGGGGAGTTAGGTGGTGAATAACAGGAAGTGGGTAGTAACGTGTTTCCTGTTTGTCCAGGTGAACCCCCAGCTGGTCCTCTCTGGGGGGGGTTAGGTGGTGAATAACAGGAAGTGGGTAGTAATGTGTTTCCTGTTTGTCCAGGTGAACCCTCAGCTGTTCAGCGACAGAGAGAAACAGCAGCTGGTCGATCTGATCGACACCATGATCTCCTACAACCTCTCGTACAGACAGGACAGAACGCCTGATGGACAATACGTCTACGTTCTGGAGCCGTGAGTAACACACACACACACCTAACGCACACACACACACACACACACACACACCTAACGCGCGCGCACACACACCTAACGCACAACACACACACCTAACGCACACACACACGGGGCCCTGACCACGTGTGTGTGTGTGTGTGTGTGTGTAGGCGCGTGGAGCAGGTGGTGTGTTTCCCAGGCTTGCCCCCCCGCAGACAGCTGACCTACCAGACCAAACAGACGATCAGCAGAGAGACTGACCAGGAGAGGATGAGGAGAGCAGAATCACTGATGCAGCTACGCAACCCGCACACGGTCAGTTACACACACACACACACAAACACACACACGGTCAGACACACACACGGTCAGTTACACACACACACACACACACACACGGTCAGACACACACACACACATGGTCAGACACACACACACACGGTCAGACACACACACACACACACACACACACACACATAGGGGGGTATCAGAGTATTAGATTATAGAGAATGGATCATGGTGTGTAGGGGGGTACCAGAGTGTTAGATTATAGAGAATGGATCATGGTGTGTAGGGGGGGTACCAGAGTGTTAGATTATAGAGAATGGATCATGGTGTGTAGGGGGGGTACCAGAGTGTTAGATTATAGAGAATGGATCATGGTGTGTAGGGGGGGTACCAGAGTGTGGATTCAAATCATGTTTTTTCTGTCTGTCTGTCTGTCTGTCTGTCTGTCTGTCTGTCTGTCTGTCTGTCTGTCTGTCTGTCTGTCTGTCTGTCTGTCTGTCTGTCTGTCTGTCTGTCTGTCTGTCTGTCTGTCTCAGGAGGAGAAGGTGAAGCAGCCTAAGGTGGTGACGACGTCGTCAGTCAGGAACCACCAGCAGAGGCTGGAGAACATCCTGAGGAACACTGTAGTCGAGATCAGGGTGAGAACACACGGTATTCACACACCCACGGTATTCACACACCCACGGTATTCACACACCCACACGGTATTCACACACACACACACACACACGGTATTCACACACACACACACAGTATTCTCACACACACACACACACACACACACACACAGTATTCACACACCTTTATTTGGAAAGTGGTGGATCTGATCCTAGATCAATACAACAGGTGTAGACCTTACAGTGAAATGCTGATTTACAGGCCCTAACCAAGAATGCAGGTTTTTTTCAATCCTGATAAGTATACAAGTAACAAGTAAGTAATAAAGAGCAGCAGTAAAATAACAATAGCGAGGCTATATACAGGGGTACCGGTACAGAGTCAATGTGGAGGCTATATACAGGGGGTACCGGTACAGAGTCAATGTGGAGGCTATATACAGGGGGTACCGGTACAGAGTCAATGTGGAGGCTATATACAGTAGTACCGGTACAGAGTCAATGTGGAGGCTATATACAGGGGGTACCGGTACAGAGTCAATGTGGAGGCTTGGGGGGGTAGAAGCTGTTCAGCTATTCTTTGTGAATACAGCAAATCAGTCACTCAGACTGTCAGTCACTCACTGTCTGTCAGTCACTCACTGTCTGTCAGTCACTCACTGTCTGTCAGTCACTCACTGTCTGTCAGTCACTCACTGTCTGTCAGTCACTCACTGTCTGTCAGTCACTCACTGTCTGTCAGTCACTCACTGTCTGTCAGTCACTCAGACAGTCACAGTCACTCAGACAGTCACAGTCACTCAGACAGTCACTCAGACAGTCACTCAGACAGTCACTCAGTCAGTCACACACTCACAGTCAGACACTCAGACACTCAGTCACTCAGACACTCAGACACTCAGTCACTCAGACAGTGAGACAGTCAGTCAGATACTCAGACAGTCACTCAGACAGTCACTCAGACACTCACAGTCACTCAGTGAGTCAGTCAGTCAGACTGATATTCAGTCAGTCATATAATCAGTCTGTCACTCACTCTGTCACTCACTCACTCACTCAGACTGGCAGTCACTCACTCACTCACTCAGACTGGCAGTCACTCACTCACTCACTCACTCACTCACTCACTCAGACTGGCAGTCACTCACTCACTCACTCACTCACTCAGACTGGCAGTCACTCACTCACTCACTCACTCACTCAGACTGGCAGTCACTCACTCACTCACTCACTCACTCACTCACTCAGACTGGCAGTCACTCACTCACTCACTCACTCAGACTGGCAGTCACTCACTCACTCACTCACTCAGACTGGCACTCACTCACTCACTCACTCACTCACTCACTCACTCACTCACTCAGACTGGCAGTCAGTCAGATACTCAGCCAGACAGTCAGATAGTCACACAGACAGTCAGTCAGACTGATATTCAGCCAGTCATACACTCACTCTGTCACTCACTCTGTCACTCACTCACTCTGTCACTCACTCACTCTGTCACTCTGTCACTCTGTCACTCTGTCACTCTGTCACTCTGTCACTCACAGTCAGATAGTCAGTCAGACAATATTTGGTGTTTTATGTAATTATCTCTGTACCTCTTTCTCTCTCTCCAGTTTATCTCCATCTGTCTCCCTCTCTCTCTCTCTCTCTCCAGTATCTCTCCATCTAGCCTTCACCCCAAGGCTCTTATCTATTTGTTTTTAACTTCTCACTTGATTAATAAACATCCATAAAGATAAAATAAAGATAAATATTTCTGAAATGTGCACTGGTTCACTTCCTCGTGGATTTAACAGAATGGAGTGGTGTTAATGTGGTATATCTAGGAGGACAAAGCTAATCTCAAGGAAGGAGAGAATCACGACAGAGAGGGAGAGGGGGAGGGAGAGAGAGAGAGGGAGGGAGAGACTGAGGGAGGGATGGGAGGGAGAGACTGAGGGAGGGACGGAGGGGAAGAGAGAGGGACGGAGAGGGAGAGACAGATGGAGGGAGAGACAGATGGAGGGAGAGACAGATGGAGGGAGAGACAGATGGAGGGAGAGACAGATGGAGGGATGGAGAGAGAGAGGGTGATGAGCCCAGATCCCAGGAGCTCTGAAACCAGGTTAATGACAGATGGTGTGTATTAGACTCTGAAACCAGGTTAATGGTGTGTATTAGACTCTGAAACCAGGTTAATGGTGTGTATTAGACTCTGAAACCAGGTTAATGGTGTGTATTAGACTCTGAAACCAGGTTAATGACAGATGGTGTGTATTAGACTCTGAAATCAGGTTAATGACAGATGGTGTGTATTAGACTCTGAAACCAGGTTAATGACAGATGCTGTGTATTAGACTCTGAAACCAGGTTAATAACAGATGGTGTGTATTAGACTCTGAAACCAGGTTAATGACAGATGGTGTGTATTAGTCTCTGAAACCAGGTTAATGACAGATGGTGTGTATTAGTCTCTGAAACCAGGTTAATGACAGATGGTGTGTATTAGTCTCTGAAACCAGGTTAATGACAGATGGTGTGTATTAGTCTCTGAAACCAGGTTAATGGTGTGTATTAGACTCTGAAACCAGGTTATTGGTGTGTATTAGTCTCTGAAACCAGGTTAATGGTGTGTATTAGACTCTGAAACCAGGTTAATGCTGTGTATTAGACTCTGAAACCAGGTTAATGACAGATGGTGTGTATTAGACTCTGAAACCAGGTTAATGACTGGATAAGAGCGCTGTTAAATTACTAAAATGTCGTCTGTGTTGCAGCCGGAGGTGGATTTCTTTGGCCGAGCCGTCGCCCCCAAGGAGAAACCACAGGTGGTCTCTGCTACAGGTAACATTACATTTAACGTAGCATCTCTGCTAGAGGTAACAATACATTTAACGTAGCATCTCTGATCCAGGTAACATTACATTTAACGTAGCATCTCTGATCCAGGTAACATTACATTTAACGTAGCATCTCTGATCCAGGTAACAACACATTTAACGTAGCATCTGTGATTCAGGTAACAATACATTTAACGTAGCATCTCTGCTACAGGTAACAATACATTTAACGTAGCATCTCTGCTACAGGTAACATTACATTTAACGTAGCATCTCTGCTACAGGTAACAATACATTTAACGTAGCATCTCTGCTACAGGTAACAATACATTTAACGTAGCATCTCTGCTACAGGTAACAATACATTTAACGTAGCATCTCTGCTACAGGTAACAACACATTTAACGTAGCATCTGTGATTCAGGTAACAATACATTTAACGTAGCGTCTCTGCTACAGGTAACAATACATTTAACGTAGCGTCTCTGCTACAGGTAACATTACATTTAACGTAGCATCTCTGCTACAGGTAACAACACATTTAACGTAGCATCTGTGATTCAGGTAACAACACATTTAACGTAGCGTCTCTGCTACAGGTAACAATACATTTATTGTATTGTTACCTGCAATCAATCCCCCATTGCTGACTACAAATGATCTATAACTTGGCTAATAACTCACTAACTAGAAAAGGATATTAACAATATGCACACGTGGCTACATGCAGCTCTCGATTTGATCTCAAAACAAGTGCATCTACTCACGACCGCTCATGCTGTAAACACAGTCCAGTGCATCTACTCACGACCGCTCATGCTGTAAACACAGTCCAGTTCAAAGTGAATGGCACAGATCCATACATGGCAATGGTCTATTTGCATATAGGCCTACTGCAGCTCTGATTGGTTATGGCGCACCGGTCTGTGTACGAGCTGAGTAGTGCGTGTCAATGCAATAGAATCCTACTCCGATGCGTTCTGCCTACAACAAACTCTCTTGCGTAGTTCGTTTTGTTTCGGTATGTTGCATTGAAAGTGTCTAATATCGTGTTGATTCGATCACAACAGCCACAGTAAAGGGACACGTTGATAGTGTTAACAAGAGAAAACTCTAGAACGGCGGTAACGGTTCACGATTACTTTCTGGGTCCAAACACAAGCCGAGATCTACCCGCTCAGATTAGTTTTTTTTAAATGGCTTTAAAAAAAAATGTAAGCCTATACAACAACCAGTTGATGGACTAGGAATGTCTTGGAGATGGACGTGACCACTCTGCTTTAGGAAGGTCAGGCTGGTTCTTATCTTCTGGGGGCTGATATTACTGTCTCAGTCCCCGGGGGAGGGAGACACGGGGCAGTCTGGGGGCTGATATTACTGTCTCAGTCCCCGGGGGGGAGACACGGGGCAGTCTGGGGGCTGATGAGGGAACATTGTTCATATGTCTGTATCTGTGTGTGTTTTAACCATAAACTGTCTCTCTCTCCGTCTGTCACTAGGGGAGGTGTGTGTGGAGGTTGCCATGGGGACAGCGGTTGGCAACAGTGACGTGTGGTTCCGTTTCAACGAGGGCGTGTCCAACGCCGTGCGACGCAACATCTACATCAGAGAACTGCTATAACACACACACACACACACGTTAGAATGTTAGTATGTAAATGACCACGAGTCAATCTGTCAAACCACCTCTTTATTATGTTTGATTGACAGTGGAAACGGCCAATAAAAACGTTTGTATTCTGATTGACAGTAGAAACAGCCAATAAAATCATTTGTATTCTGATTGACAGTAGAAACAGCCAATAAAAACAGTGTATTCTGATTGACAGTGGGGTAAAAAGCCAATAAAAAGTGAGTTTGTTGTTAACTAAAATCAATCTGGTTCTTTTAACAAAGGAAGGGAGCTACTTTCAATGCAGGACATTCTGCTCATAGGAAGGAAGGGGACTACTTTCAATGCAGGACATGCTGCTCACAGGAAGGAAGGGGACTACTTTCAACTAAAACCATAGACATGGATGTACAAATAAATAGGACGGGATAACTTTGTGTGTGTGTGTCTCAGTGTTGTGTGTGTATCCGTGTGTGCGTCCGTTAGAGGATCACACATTTGCCTTTCTCCACCCAGGGGTTGGCCCTCATCAGCTCTGGGTTCAGGAACGGGTCGTCACACACACACCCCTCGATCCATTTCACCAGCCTGCCAAGAGAACACACACACACACACCCCGTTAGACCACACCCCTCGATCCACTGGGATTCAATCCGATCTCAGGTTGAGGTTCTAGGTGTTTTTTAAAGGTTCTGATTGGGCCGACAGTGTTTACCGGGAATAGGATCTCCCCTAACGCGGAAACATGTGCCTTTTAAAACCCATGATGGGTTTGAATCACAGACTTCGACAAGTTTGCTAGATTGAACCCCAGACTTCGACAAGTTTGCTAGATTGAATCCCGGGCTTAGACAAGGTTGCTAGATTGAATCCCAGACTTGGACAAGGTTGCTAGATTGAATCCCAGACTTGGACAAGGTTGCTAGATTGAATCCCAGACTTGGACAAGGTTGCTAGATTGAATCCCAGACTTGGACAAGGTTGCTAGATTGAATCCCAGACTTAGACAAGGTTGCTAGATTGAATCCCGGACTTAGACAAGGTTGCTAGATTGAATCCCGGACTTAGACAAGGTTGCTAGATTGAATCCTAGATGAGACTTGTTTTTACAACCTGACCCAACAATCCGAACTATTCACTATTCACTATTGTTTCTGCCTGAACAGCTTTAAATATGTCAACCAAAGTGCAGCAGCCTAGTGGTTAGAGCACTGGGCCGGTCAACGAAAGGTCCCTGGTTTGAATACCGGAGCGGAACAAGCTGAACAATCTGTTGATGTGACCTTGAGCAAGGCATTTAAACCCATAATGATTTCCAGGGAGGGACATACAACTGTGGCTGACCCTGTAAAACAACACATTACACTGCACCTATCATACTACTATATAGATCACAGTGGTGTGGAGACCAGCCAACATCACTATATAGATCACAGTGGTGTGGAGACCAGCCAACACCACTATATAGATCACAGTGGTGTGGAGACCAGTGGACCACTATAGAGATCACAGTGGTGTGGAGACCAGTAGTGAATGCATGCATTTCATACATTTTTTTTTTCTTCTGTGCTGGCCCCCCATGGGAATCGAACCCACAACCCTGGCATTGCAAACACCATGCTCTACCAACTGAGCTACAGGGAACCCCTGTTTTAATACATTTGCAAACATTTCTGTAAACCTGTTTTCAATTTGTCATTATGGGATATTGTGTCTAGATTGCTGAGGATTTTTTGGTATTTAATATATTTTAAAGGCTGTAACGTAACAAAAGGGTCGTCCAAAGGGGAGCACTTCACACGCGTGGCGTGTGAAGTGCTCATAACTTACTTTAAAACCTGTTGGGGATCTGATCCCGGTATTGGGATTTATTGTCAAGAGACCATGGCGAGAAATTCAAAACTGCAAGAATCTAATAATTTCAATTTCTCAAACAATCAACTATTTTTCACCATTTGAAAGATAAACATCTCCTAAATCCAACCACATTGTCCGATTTCAAAGAGGCTTTACGGCGAAAGCATAAAGTTAGGTTATGTTAGGAGAGTACATTGAAAATAGCTGTGTGTAATGTTTTGTCAATTCAAAGACAGGCGTCACCAAAAGCAGATAACCAGCTAAAATGATGCACTAACCTTTGACAATCTTCCTCAGATGACACTCCTAGGACATTATGTTATACAATACATGCATTTTTTGTTCCATCAAGTTCATATTTATATCCAAAAACAGCATTTTACAGTAGCGGTGAAATTCAGAATTTTTTTCCCCTCAAATGCTTCCGGTGAATCAACGTTACAATTTACAAAATTACTATTCGAAAACATTGGTAAATTATAATGTTGTCATTCAAAGAATTATAGTTTAACATTTCGTAAATGCTACTGCATTGCCAGATTTCAAAATAACTTTACTGGGAAATCACACTTTGCAATAAACGGGGTGCTGTGCTAAGAACAATAGGCTAGGATATACAGGTTAGCACCATCTTGTAACCATCTAATATCAATAATACTATTGTCAATAATCCCTTACCTTTGATTATCTTCATCCATTGGCACTTCCAGGAATCCCAGGTCCACAACAAATGTGGTTTCTTTCGACAAAGTTCATAATTTATGTCCAAATAACTCCAAGTTGTTCCATGTTGTTAGCGCTTCGGTAGGCTACTCAAAAGTAGGGGGGGAGTCACGACGAAAAGTTGTAAAAAATTATCTATTTACGTTCGTTCAAACATGTCAAACGTTGTTTAGCATCAATCTTTAGGGCCATTTTTAACGTGAAACATCAGTAATGTTTCAACCCGACCTCTCCTGTGTCTTGAAAAACGTTTTTGAAAAATGTCTCGCCTCACATGAATGCGCAATAATGAAGTGAGGACATCCCAGGGACGTCAACTTCTCTTCCTTGTCATCCGGTCTCTGTTCATCATAGACGCTTCAAACAACTTTATAAAGATCGTTGACATCTAGTGGAAGCCGTAGGAAGTGCGAAATGAATCCTTTGTCACTGTGTGATCTATTAGCAATGACTCGAAAATAGTACAGCCACAAAATTCTCATTTCCTGGTTGTATTTTTCTCAGGTTTTTGCCTGCCATATGAGTTTTGTTATACTTACAGACACCATTCAAACAGTTTTAGAAAATTCAGAGTGTTTTCCATCCAAATCTGTTAATAATATGCATATCCTAGCTTCTGAGTTGGTGTAGGAGGCAGTTAAAAATGGGCACATATTTTTTTCAAAATTCTCAATACTGCCCCCTAGCCCCAACAGGTTGAAACACTAATACAAAAACAACCGACAACAGTTCCATCAGGTGAACATACACTAAACAGGAAAACAACTACCCACAAACAACAGGAAAAAAACACCCCTACTAAATATGACCTCCAATTAGAGGCAACGAGGAACAGCTGCCTCTAATTGAAGGTCAACCCAATAAACCTCAACATAGAAATAGATAACTAGAACTCAAGCTTAGAAATAGAGAACATAGAACAAACACAAACACCCCCGTTACGCCCTGACTACTCTACCGTAGAAAATAAGAACTTATATTGGTGAGGACGTGACAGTAAGACAGGGGAACCTATCTCAACATGACAGAAAGTAAGACAGTGGAACCCATCTCAACATGACAGAAAGTAAGACAGTGGAACCCATCTCAACATGACAGAAAGTAAGACAGGGGAACCCATCTCAACATGACAGAAAGTAAGACAGGAGAACCCATCTCAACATGACAGAAAGTAAGACAGGAGAACCTATTTCAACATGACGGAGAGTAAGACAGGGGAACCTATTTCTCAGCTGTGAGTTGTTATTTTTTTCATTTTCGTTTTGTTTCGGTATGTTGCATTGAAAGTGTCTAATATCGTGTTGATTCGAGCACTCCTGGAAGTGACAGATTTTGACTCATATTGAGTGATAAGACTGAGCTATTTAAAAACACTTTTTCAACATTTCAAGATAGCAGTTAGTTCAGTTTGATCTTATTAAAGACAGCTGTATATTATTTTTTTTGACCCAAAAATATTCTATGTTCACACCCACTTTTTTTGCACTATGTTTGAAGGCTGTCAACTTCTCAGGAGGAGAATCACTTAGCCTTTCAACTAATTTTCAAATGATAGGATGCCTATTTAAAAACACTTTTTCAACATTTCAAGATAGCAGTTAGTTCAGTTTTATCTTATTAAAGACAGCTGTATAATTTTTTTATTCATTTTGACATATTTTTTGGGACCACTTTTTTTGCTCTGTTTGAAGGCTGTCAGCTTCTTCTCAGGAAGAGAATCACTTAGCCTTTCGACTAATTTTCAAATTATAGGATGCCTATTTTAAAACACTTTCTCTACATTTCAAGATAGCAGTTAGTTAATATTGAGCATATCAAAGACAGCTGCAACTTTATTTTATAAATTTTCACACAAATTTTTTTTTACCCAAAATTATTCTAATTCCACAGTCTCTGTCAATGAACTATGTTGAGCTGTGTGCCTGGTGATTGAACAGGTTACCAGGTGTGTTTTTGAATATAGTTCTTAATGGCTTCAGTGGTGTGCTGGGGTCCATTGCTTGCTAAGGGGGAACCTCCCACCCGGGTTTAGCCAACAGGGGGCGCACCCAACCCCTCTAGTAAAACTGAATGTCTCTCTCTCTCTCTCTCTCTCTCTCTCTCTCTCTCTCTCTCTCTCTCTCTCTCTCTCTCTCTCTCTCTCTCTCTCTCTCTCTCTCTCAGGCTATGAAAAAGCCCCACCTCCTCTCGCTCAGCCATTCTTACTGTTGGATACATAAATATCCAACAAGTCAACACACTGGAGACATGACCTTCTGTTATTATTAACAACTGTTTAATTAACAGACAGAGACACAATGGTAGAGTTTAGTCTCTCCACCTGACTCTTTCTGCTTTTCACAAAGAAAGATATTATATTTTACAGAGATCTTGTGTTAGAAATACTCACCAATTTAGTTTTTACTCTGGTTTTTTATCCTCAGTAGTGTAGAATTTATTATGCTGTTTAATTAAACTGACCTGTCCGACGGATACGGAAGTACCCCGGAGAAATATAAATATCTGAACCAAAGAGTTTCTAAACCAAGAGGCGCAACATTGCGAGACTTCTGGGAACAGAAATAGACCTAAACTGACCTGTCCGACGGATACGGAAGCACCCCGGAACATAAATATCTGAACCACTTCCGGGAACATTTATGAAATAGACCTAAACTGACCTGTCCAGGGGTGTTTTGAGAAATCAATGAGAAGAAGAAGTGAACAAATCTTCCTTATATATAGTTGTTAATTTTCACCTGAAATCTTTAAAGTCACAATCTAGATTCAAGACAATGTTTTTAAAAGTAGTTGAACCATGTTATTACTCTAACCTCGTGAAAATAACTAATTGACACGTTTTCATTTTCGGCAGAAACAACTTTATATAATATATATATATATATAAAATCAAAGTCACGCTATTGTGATATATATATATAGCGTGACTTTGATTTTGACTTTGACTTTGATTTTTTGCGCAGTTCGGCATTGACGTCGCTTATAATAAGTGTGATCGGTGGATTTCTATTGGAGAAGCAGTTTATTCTGGACCATCCAATCACAAGCGAGAAAAAAATAACTTTAACCCGGAAATAGTTAACCCAAAGAGTTTTACCGCGGAAATTAAGCAGATAGACTGAGACGGGAGAAGAATTAAAAACAAATAAAAAACCACTGAACAGACTGAAAAAAAGTAGTATTAAATAGATATTATTGTCATCATATTATTATTATACACTAGTAAAAGACCTCGGCAGGTCAGTCACATAGAGATATTAAACTTTGACCGACTACTATGGACGAGGAGTACGACGAGATGTTCGGGACACCGGACGAGTACGAACAACAGTTCGCCGATGAGCTGCAGGTTCTGGCTGAGATGGACTGTGAGTAGTAGTCAAGCTAGACGGAATAACAAGTTAATCTGGTCTGGGGCCTGTTGCACAAAACTAGGATAAGGGATTAAGCCAGGATATCTTGGTGATCCTGGCTCAATTGATCCGTAATCCGGTTGCACTAAAGATGGATAGGGGGCAGGAGGATATGTTATGGTATAAATTACCATGGAGATTTATTCTGTGGAGCTAGCCTGCTCCAGACCAGGCTAAATTCCAGGATCTATTTAATCTCATCCCTAATGTCAGTCAGCAGTCACCACAAATGGAAACCAATAGTTATTTCACTGCTCACTATACATTGTTATCACATAACTAGACCCACTGTCATTATTTAAACGTTTGTGATCATTAATTTCAATGATTTTGGATAAAAAATAATTTTTAGATTATGTTGCTATCATTAGATAATTTACAGTTTCCCATAGACTATAAGGCTATATATAAAATGATAGAATATTAGGGCCACAGAGGGGAAAAAAACACAAGTAATAATATTGTAACCGGTTGTTTTAAAGGAGGACAGTTGTTAAAATGACAGATGTGGGGCATTTCGTGAAATTGTACTTCAGTATGGTTTCATAAACAAAGACATGCTGATGTGCCAGAATATTAAGTATCACATTGTCATAAGTATCAAAACTGTAAAAACAATATGTAGCTTTTCTGCAGAAAGAACCAGCCTCATAAATTTATGACTTTATCCTTTTTCTTCAGTGTGGCCCTAGTACTCTGTCATATAAACAAATACACATTCCATATGAATATAAAAACACAATGTGTAACATTATGTTCCTTTATTGAATAAGGACAAAACAAAGCAGGTAAACCATCAGCTCCTTTCGAAACTGAAGTCACAGTGACTACAAGATGGAAAGCACAGAATCCAAGCATATTATACAAAATGATACATACACATTCAAAGGTCTGTATATAACACACCCTGCATGTCTGCACACTAAAATAAATGCAGGACAAATCCATACACATCAACTGAACAGACAAATGAATGGATGCAGTAGCCTCCCTGCAGCCTTGTATTACACACAGTATACCGCACAAACATCATAAGAGGCCAAATTCGTAAAAAAACGAACCCAAAAAAAACCCAATTCCTCTGCCACCGCAGGACATATTTAACCAAAATTGAAAGCACACATACTAACTAAAATAATTCAACACATATTGGTCCCTCAGCAGCCGACCACTGTCGTCATCAGGGAAGATTGCCGGATTGTCCCAGTCCATGGCTGGTGGCACTCTGGGGGCCCTCTCCTTCCTCAGGCAGGCCACATTGTGGAGGACAGCACAAGCCACAGTAATATCACATGCCCTAACAGGGCTGACCCTTAATTTGTGAAGGCAGTGAAAGCGTGCCTTCAGGAGGCCAAAGGTCATTTCAACTCTGGCCCTGGTCCTGGCATGGGCATGGTTGTAGGCCTGCTGTGCTTCCTGGGGGTCTGTGAAAGGTGTCAGGAGAAAAGGCTGGCAGCCATACCCCCTGTCTCCCAGCAGCACACCAGAGAATTCACCTGTCAACACAAAATCTCATCATTACTACCTCATAAACACAGTGATATTCTTGACACAGCCATGATGTTATAAATAGGGGTTGTGTGGCTTACCTTGTGATAGGCACTGATAGATTTCAGAGGCCCAAAAGATTCTGGAGTCATGGACTGAGCCAGGCCATTTTGCCACAACATTGCTGATCACACAGTCAGCATTGCAGACCATCTGAAATCATAAGATGAGGAATATTACACCAATCAATGCACATCACTGGCAATGCAGAGTGTTCGTCAATGGACAATATCAAAAAGTTATGTTCACCTGAACATTAATGCTGTGAAAGGATTTCCTATTCACAAAATCGGCCTCATGGGCACCTGAGGGGGCTTTTATCCTTATGTGTGTGCAGTCCACTGCACCAATGACATTGGGGAAACCTGTCACACAAAGTAATGAGTATCCTACTATGTGTTAACAGTTGTCCTGTAATTTGTAGATCCTCTTACCTGCAATCCTATAGAACTCCTCTTTGATGTCACAGAGTCTTCTGTGGCCAGGGAAGGAGATGAAGACATCTGCTAATGCTTTGATAGCCAGACACACACTCCTTATTGTGCGGCAAATTGTGGCCTTGTTCAGCTGTTCTGCATCCCCCACTGAGTACAGGAAGGCTCCACTAGAAAAAAAGCGCAAGGCCACACAAACCATTTGCTCCACACTCAGTGCATGGCTCCGTGCAGTGCGGTGCTTAATCCTGGGACCCAGTAGTCTGCATAGATACCTGATGCCATCTGCAGAAAACCTGTATCTTTCATATAGATGGTCATCAGGGAAGGCCAGTGGGTCCAACCGGTCCCTGAAGACCCTTTCTCGCCTGAAGGCTCTCCTCAGCACAAGTGCTTCTTCATCCACCACATCTCGCACGAATGGGCATGCCATTGTCAGAGCAGAAAGGAACACACAATTTTGGGCCTTCATATAGGCTAGTGGCCACACCTGGTGCTGGGGGGGTGGGCAAAAGAGGGCGATGCCTTATAACGATGACTTGGTTGTACTGATTGCTGGGAAAATAAAAAAAACCTTAGAAAGATGCCACCGTCCTGTGTGCTCACAATAAGAGCTCATATGTCATGGCTCACTTGACTTTACGAGAATATACCTAATTTTTATTTTGAGCTGTGTCATCTTCTTGGAGCTGGGGGAGGAAAGAAAAATAATGATTAATACATTTGTGTTACAGTTAGCATACAGTGTACATTGAAGGCATATCTCACCTCCCTCTCAAGTTTTTTTATTTCAAGGTCCAGTTTCCTAATTGTCCTCTTTTTTATTTCGGACTCCAGTGCAAGATTTTCCATCTTTTTCTTCTTGTACTGAATGTCTATGTCTGCCAGTTCTATTTGGCGCCGGAGGTGGTTGCCATACAACTTTCTGATAGCTTGTGAGCTCTGTGAACACAATACAATTAGCGCAGCTGGAATTTGGCAGGATGTGGTGTCCTTTTATTAATACGCACTATGTTGCCAGGCTGGTTTTCCCACTGTATAGCATCTGGGTCCTGTAAAAGAAATTAGATTTTTTGATTTTGATGAGGACTCCTCACCATTGTAGAGTAAATAGTACTTTCACAGTCTTAACATGATACCTCATGCCTTCTGGAATCCAGAGAGATGGTCTCCTCCTCATCATCGTCTCCATCATGTGCTGTTGCTGCTGCACTGGGGCCTTCACCCTATCACATTTAATCGGATTCATATTGAAGCTAGTAGACAAGACATGCCAGGCCTACAGTATGCCTTTGATGGAGTACTCACTGGATCAGCATCGTCTGGTGCTTGTGCTGGTGGCTCTAACAGGAACACAGTGCTGCCAGACACTGCAAGGCAATAGGTAAACCAAAGTCAGACAGTCCAAATTGATTCAATATGAATGTGGTTGTATCCCATGTAGAGATGGAAGGACATACCTTGAATGAAGCGGGTGGCATCTTGGGAGGAACCTATGCTCGTCTCTTTCCCCCCAGGGATCCCCTCTAAGACGGGCCTGCCTTTATTTAGCTCCAAGGCCATGTCCTCTGCTGGGGTAAGGTCAGCCTTTGGTGACCCACCACCCGTGCCTTGTCTGTGGGTATTCTTTTTCACTGCTAAAACAGTACAGACAATGTGTGAGCAGGCACCTTCTGGGTACAATATATGCTTGTGCTTTGTTAAATATTAGTCAGGGACCATACCATTCTGCAGAATGTTCTTGTATTTGATTTTGACCTGCTGCCATGTCCGTTTTGGCCCGTTCATGTTTAATCTACACACACACACACACACACACACACACATTTAATGGAGTCACACTGCAAAAAATTACTTGGTATTTTTGTCTTGTTTTCAGTAAAAATATCAAAAAATCTATCATAGCTTTATACAGTGTGATGGAGTTACTTTACACAATTTCACTCATATCTGCAGTGCATTTCAATTAAAAATTTAACCGTTTCATAATTACAGTACAACTGCATTTTTGGAGATGTGAATTAAATATTTGAATTGTAATTGTGATGTTTCAGCGGAGCGGTGACTGTGTAATTGTGCACTACTTACGCATTCAGGCGGTCTGCAATACTTTGCCACGCTTTTTCTCTTTGCTTTATCACTGTGGCGGTGTTGCCTTTCTTCTTAATTATATATTTTACCTCCTCGTATGCCTCCATGAGGATTTGTGCTTCCGACGGGGAAAAGTACGCGGCTCTAGTTGCCATGGTAAATCAGTTAATCTGTGATCTGTGGCGGGGTCTATTTGAGTGAGCCGTGAGCGCGCACCTATCCAGGATTGGTTTCACCTGGCTTAATGAATCCGTGTCTGCTCATCCTGGCTTGGTCTTTGTGCAACCAATTAAGCCTGGACGCACATGTTTTTGGCTTCATTGAGCTCAGCTGAGTCATTTATCCCGGATGTCTTAATTCTACTTTTGTGCAACAGGCCCCTGGTCAACACTTAAATATACAACAGTATTATTATTATTATTATTATTATTATTATGAATAAACCGACTGGACGTCAGGTGATATAATAGTCAAGCTAGACGGAATAACAAGTTAGTCTGGTTAACACTTAAATATCCAACAGTATTATTATTATTATTATGATGATTAAACCGACTGGACGTCAGGTGATATAATAGTCAAGCTAGACGGAATAACAAGTTAGTCTGGTCTGGTCAACACTTAAATATCCAACAGTATTATTATTATTTATTATTATTAATATTAAACCGTTTTGAAAAGTTGCTTTATAAGGGGGGGGGGGGGGGGGGTCGTCAATATTTACAACAGGTGTGGACTTTACTGTGAAATGCTTACTTACGAGCCCTTCTCCAACAATGCACAGTTAAAACAGTAGGAAAAGGATTAGAAACAGAAAATAGTAAGACAATAGCCAGTGGAGACCCGTTTTTTTGCATGTTATTTTGGCGTTAATACGTGTCACATCAGTTAGCAAACAATGTAAAAAATAAATATATATATTATTTAAAAAATCATTGTGTTAAAAAAGCCGCATGCAAACTTGGTCTCTTTTTTTTGTTTTCTTGAGTAAAGCAGCTCCAAAATGCAGGTGTTTCAGCCCAGCTCAGTGCTTTCTGTGGTGGAGGGGCAGCCAGGGGAAAATACGGAGCGTTGCGCCATGATTGGCTCACTGTTCTGTCGCACATGGGGACACTAAGTCAACGCCAAATCTAAGGGTAGAGCTCTAAAATTCAAGGCCCTTTGGGTGCTGCCATAGAGTTGCATTAGAAGTGCCCATCCAAGAAGTCTTAAGGTCATTGGCCATAGATGCAGTGGGTTAACTCGTATACTTGCGTTCTCTGTCCTCAATTGCGTTTCCTCGTCTCCTTCTCAAAACCCATTGAATGAGAAGGTCAGAGGTCCCTACCCTCTCACCTTCTTATCCAATGTGTTTTGAGGAGGAGGTCGAGGACGTGAGGAATGTGGGAAATGCAGTGGTACTCCCTCTCAAAGCCCATTGGAGCAGGGAAGGTTCCTCAACTCCCTCACAAAGCCCATTGGTGGAGAGCAGGGAAGGATCCACACCTCCCTCTCAAAGCCCATTGGTGGAGAGCAGGGAAGGATCCGCACCTCCCTCTCAAAGCCCATTGGAGGAGAGCAGGGAAGGATCCGCACATCCCTCACAAAGCCTATTGGTGGAGAGCAGGGAAGGATCCGCACCTCCCTCTCAAAGCCCATTGGTGGAGAGCAGGGAAGGATCCGCACCTCCCTCTCAAAGCCTATTGGTGGAGAGCAGGGAAGGATCCTCCCCTCAGGCTACAATGCACTTTCAACGAGAGGCAAGTAGTGGAGTAAACAAGGACAGAGGAAGCCAGAATGAGATGTCTAGTAAATCACACACACACTGCTTGTAGAGTTTACTGGTTATAATGGTGTCATTATTGGAAAGATTTACTTGACCGAACCCATTGTATTATATTATTGTATTAAAACATATAGAACAGGACTGTTTAACATGGCTATAAATGATAGAGAAGTTGGACTAAACCACAAACAGACCTGCTACTAGGCAGGACAAAGAGACATGCTGTGTCCATATGGCATTTAGAATGACATGTAGATGGTGTGTTGTTGCTAGGGGGAGTTATGGTCTCATTGTGTTGTTGCTAGGGGGAGTTATGGTCTCATTGTGTTGTTGCTAGGGGAGTTATGGTCTCATTGTGTTGTTGCTAGGGGGAGTTGTGGTCTCATTGTAACATGTAGATGTTGTTGCTAGGGGGAGTTACGGTCTCATTGACATGTAGATGTTGTTGCTAGGGGGAGTTACGGTCTCATTGACATGTAGATGTTGTTGCTAGGGGGAGTTACGGTCTCATTGACATGTAGATGTTGTTGCTAGGGGGAGTTTTGGTCTCATTGTGACGTGTAGATGTTGTTGCTAGGGGGAGTTACGGTCTCATTGTGACGTGTAGCTGTTGTGTTGTTGCTAGGGTGAGTTGTGGTCTCATTGTGACATGTAGATGTTGTGGTGTTGCTAGGGGGAGTTTTGGTCTCATTGTGTTGCTAGGTGTTGTGTTGTTGCTAGGGGGAGTTATGGTCTCATTGTGTTGCTAGGTGTTGTGTTTCTAGGGGGAGTCTTATTTTTGTAACTGTGAAGCTGGAAGAAAATTATATTTGAATGTTTACCAAACCATTTTGAAATGTTGAACCTGGTGTCTGGTCCCTGTATTTATAGAAAGAGCCAAGTACAGAAATAGTTTCACTAATATCCTACTAGTCAGTGACGACTGTATTGAGTTTGACAGCGTCTATGTGAGTTTTCTTCCAGTATTATAGACACCCCTTTCCAGTATTATAGACACCCCTTTCCAGTATTATAGACACCCCTTTCCAGTAGTATTATAGACACCCCTTTCCAGTAGTATTATAATAGACACCCCTTTCCAGTATTATAGACACCCCTTTCCAGTATTATAGACACCCCTTTCCAGTATTATAGACACCCCTTTCCAGTATTATAGACACCCCTTTCCAGTATTATAGACACCCCTTTCCAGTATTATAGACACCCCTTTCCAGTATTATAATAGACACCCCTTTCCAGTATTATAATAGACACCCCTTTCCAGTAGTATTATAATAGACACCCCTTTCCAGTAGTATTATAATAGACACCCCTTTCCAGTAGTATTATAATAGACACCCCTTTCCAGTAGTATTATAGACACCCCTTTCCAGTAGTATTATAGACACCCCTTTCCAGTAGTATTATAATAGACACCCCTTTCCAGTAGTATTATAGACACCCCTTTCCAGTAGTATTATAATAGACACCCCTTTCCAGTAGTATTATAGACACCCCTTTCCAGTAGTATTATAATAGACACCCCTTTCCAGTAGTATTATAATAGACACCCCTTTCCAGTAGTATTATAATAGACACCCCTTTCCAGTAGTATTATAGACACCCCTTTCCAGTAGTATTATAATAGACACCCCTTTCCAGTAGTATTATAGACACCCCTTTCCAGTAGTATTATAGACACCCCTTTCCAGTAGTATTATAATAGACACCCCTTTCCAGTAGTATTATAATAGACACCCCTTTCCAGTAGTATTATAATAGACACCCCTTTCCAGTAGTATTATAGACACCCCTTTCCAGTATTATAATAGACACCCCTTTCCAGTAGTATTATAATAGACACCCCTTTCCAGTAGTATTATAATAGACACCCCTTTCCAGTAGTATTATAATAGACACCCCTTTCCAGTAGTATTATAGACACCCCTTTCCAGTAGTATTATAGACACCCCTTTCCAGTAGTATTATAGACACCCCTTTCCAGTAGTATTATAGACACCCCTTTCCAGTAGTATTATAATAGACACCCCTTTCCAGTAGTATTATAATAGACACCCCTTTCCAGTAGTATTATAATAGACACCCCTTTCCAGTAGTATTATAATAGACACCCCTTTCCAGTAGTATTATAGACACCCCTTTCCAGTAGTATTATAATAGACACCCCTTTCCAGTAGTATTATAATAGACACCCCTTTCCAGTAGTATAATAGACACCCCTTTCCAGTAGTATTATAGACACCCCTTTCCAGTATTATAATAGACACCCCTTTCCAAGTATTATAATAGACACCCCTTTCCAGTAGTATTATAGACACCCCTTTCCAGTAGTATTATAATAGACACCCCTTTCCAGTAGTATTATAATAGACACCCCTTTCCAGTAGTATTATAATAGACACCCCTTTCCAGTAGTATTATAGACACCCCTTTCCAGTAGTATTATAGACACCCCTTTCCAGTAGTATTTTAGACACTGTCCTGGGATTTCCTGACTTCTCTATAGAGGAACCCCTCCCCTTCCTGTTGTATAGCTTGTAAACGTTACAGATCAAATCATGTTTCTGTGGGAGTCTCAGCTTTTCATAGATCGTTTTTAATAGCTGGTCGCTCAAACCATTCAGACTCTATGGTTGTTGTAAAAAGCCCCTTGGAGATCTTCCCTTGTCTCACAAACAGCGCTGTAACTCAGCCTCTGTTATTAATCACACAGACTCATGGGACCAACGGATGCAGGAGAAATGGATGAATCTAATGGTGCAGAAGTTCAGGTTCCCACACGGCCATGTTACAGATCTTGGTTAGGGTTCCCACATTGCCATATCTCCACGTTACAGATCTTGGTTAGGGTTCCCACATTGCCATATCTCCACGTTACAGATCTTGGTTAGGGTTCCCACATTGCCATATCTCCACGTTACAGATCTTGGTTAGGGTTCCCACATTGCCATATCTCCACGTTACAGATCTTGGTTAGGGTTCCCACATTGCCATATCTCCACGTTACAGATCTTGGTTAGGGTTCCCACATTGCCATATCTCCACGTTACAGATCTTGGTTAGGGTTCCCACATTGCCATATCTCCACGTTACAGATCTTGGTTAGGGTTCCCACACGGCCATATCTCCCTGTTACAAATCTTGTTCACAGGAGACCTCTGGTACTTAGTTAGGGTTCTACTTAGTTATCTGTATCTCCTAACACCTGTGTGTAATTGGACGAAGGACGCCAGAAAAGTGTTGTCACTGAAAAATACTGTCGGCTACAGACTATTCTGATGTGTGTGTGTGTGTGTGTGTGTGTGTGTGTGTGTGTGTGTGTGTGTGGTGTGTGTGTGTGTGTGTGTGGTCAGTTGATCCGGCCCCGTCCACTAAGCGGTCAGAGTTCAGGAAGCAGAAACCTCAGTTGTTCCAGGAAGCCATCACCGCTGGTGACCAGCCACTCAGGAACCAATCACAGGCATCGTCAGAACGGAGCCTCGGCCAATTGGAAGGCCCGCCTGTGACGTGTGACAGAGAGGACATAGAACACCTGCTGGCGGATGAGCCAATCAGTGAGTAGCTCCTCCCTCTTCTCAGCCGTTGGGGGGGAGAGAGAGGGAGGGAGGGAGATGGAGAGAGAGAGTGAGTTGTCTCTTGTCGTTGATATATTTGTATCCCTGTGTAGCTCCCAAGGCTAAGCGTCTGAGGCAGGATGTGGCCAAGAAGCTGTTTGAGGTGTCTCAGGTTGATGACATCACGCCCCCATCGTCTCCAGAGGAGTTCCATCGACCTCCGAGCAGCAGGTAGGACCGTGGGGTCAATGGTCATACTGGGACCAGCCCTCTGATAACCCACTAGTACATCAACTAGAACCAGCCCTCTGATAACCCACTAGTACATCAACTAGAACCAGCCCTCTGATAACCCACTAGTACATCAACTAGAACCACAGCCCTCTGATAACCCACTAGTACATCAACTAGAACCACAGCCCTCTGATAACCCACTAGTACATCAACTAGAACCAGCCCTCTGATAACCCACTAGTACATCAACTAGAACCAGCCCTCTGATAACCCACTAGTACATCAACTAGAACCACAGCCCTCTGATAACCCACTAGTACATCAACTAGAACCAGCCCTCTGATAACCCACTAGTACATCAACTAGAACCAGCCCTCTGATAACCCACTAGTACATCAACTAGAACCACAGCCCTCTGATAACCCACTAGTACATCAACTAGAACCACAGCCCTCTGATAACCCACTAGTACATCAACTAGAACCAGCCCTCTGATAACCCACTACTACATCAACTAGAACCAGCCCTCTGATAACCCACTACTACATCAACTAGAACCAGCCCTCTGATAACCCACTAGTACATCAACTAGAACCACAGCCCTCTGATAACCCACTAGTACATCAACTAGAACCAGCCCTCTGATAACCCACTAGTACATCAACTAGAACCAGCCCTCTGATAACCCACTAGTACATCAACTAGAACCACAGCCCTCTGATAACCCACTAGTACATCAACTAGAACCAGCCCTCTGATAACCCACTAGTACATCAACTAGAACCACAGCCCTCTGATAACCCACTAGTACATCAACTAGAACCACAGCCCTCTGATAACCCACTAGTACATCAACTAGAACCAGCCCTCTGATAACCCACTAGTACATCAACTAGAACCACAGCCCTCTGATAACCCACTAGTACATCAACTAGAACCAGCCCTCTGATAACCCACTACTACATCAACTAGAACCAGCCCTCTGATAACCCACTACTACATCAACTAGAACCAGCCCTCTGATAACCCACTAGTACATCAACTAGAACCACAGCCCTCTGATAACCCACTAGTACATCAACTAGAACCACAGCCCTCTGATAACCCACTAGTACATCAACTAGAACCACAGCCCTCTGATAACCCACTAGTACATCAACTAGAACCAGCCCTCTGATAACCCACTAGTACATCAACTAGAACCAGCCCTCTGATAACCCACTACTACATCAACTAGAACCAGCCCTCTGATAACCCACTACTACATCAACTAGAACCAGCCCTCTGATAACCCACTAGTACATCAACTAGAACCAGCCCTCTGATAACCCACTAGTACATCAACTAGAACCACAGCCCTCTGATAACCCACTAGTACATCAACTAGAACCACAGCCCTCTGATAACCCACTAGTACATAAACTAGAACCAGCCCTCTGATAACCCACTAGTACATCAACTAGAACCAGCCCTCTGATAACCCACTAGTACATCAACTAGAACCACAGCCCTCTGATAACCCACTAGTACATCAACTAGAACCAGCCCTCTGATAACCCACTAGTACATCAACTAGAACCAGCCCTCTGATAACCCACTAGTACATCAACTAGAACCAGCCCTCTGATAACCCACTAGTACATCAACTAGAACCACAGCCCTCTGATAACCCACTACTACATCAACTAGAACCAGTCCTCTGATAACCCACTAGTACATCAACTAGAACCAGCCCTCTGATAACCCACTAGTACATCAACTAGAACCACAGCCCTCTGATAACCCACTAGTACATCAACTAGAACCAGCCCTCTGATAACCCACTACTACATCAACTAGAACCAGCCCTCTGATAACCCACTAGTACATCAACTAGAACCACAGCCCTCTGATAACCCACTACTACATCAACTAGAACCAGTCCTCTGATAACCCACTAGTACATCAACTAGAACCACAGCCCTCTGATAACCCACTAGTACATCAACTAGAACCAGCCCTCTGATAACCCACTAGTACATCAACTAGAACCAGCCCTCTGATAACCCACTAGTACATCAACTAGAACCACAGCCCTCTGATAACCCACTAGTACATCAACTAGAACCACAGCCCTCTGATAACCCACTAGTACATCAACTAGAACCAGCCCTCTGATAACCCACTAGTACATCAACTAGAACCAGCCCTCTGATAACCCACTAGTACATCAACTAGAACCAGCCCTCTGATAACCCACTAGTACATCAACTAGAACCACAGCCCTCTGATAACCCACTAGTACATCAACTAGAACCAGCCCTCTGATAACCCACTAGTACATCAACTAGAACCACAGTCCTCTGATAACCCACTAGTACATCAACTAGAACCACAGCCCTCTGATAACCCACTAGTACATCAACTAGAACCAGCCCTCTGATAACCCACTAGTACATCAACTAGAACCAGCCCTCTGATAACCCACTAGTACATCAACTAGAACCAGCCCTCTGATAACCCACTAGTACATCAACTAGAACCACAGCCCTCTGATAACCCACTAGTACATCAACTAGAACCACAGCCCTCTGATAACCCACTAGTACATCAACTAGAACCAGCCCTCTGATAACCCACTACTACATCAACTAGAACCAGCCCTCTGATAACCCACTAGTACATCAACTAGAACCAGCCCTCTGATAACCCACTAGTACATCAACTAGAACCAGCCCTCTGATAACCCACTAGTACATCAACTAGAACCACAGCCCTCTGATAACCCACTAGTACATCAACTAGAACCAGCCCTCTGATAACCCACTACTACATCAACTAGAACCAGCCCTCTGATAACCCACTAGTACATCAACTAGAACCAGCCCTCTGATAACCCACTAGTACATCAACTAGAACCACAGCCCTCTGATAACCCACTAGTACATCAACTAGAACCAGCCCTCTGATAACCCACTAGTACATCAACTAGAACCACAGCCCTCTGATAACCCACTAGTACATCAACTAGAACCACAGCCCTCTGATAACCCACTAGTACATCAACTAGAACCAGCCCTCTGATAACCCACTAGTACATCAACTAGAACCACAGCCCTCTGATAACCCACTAGTACATCAACTAGAACCAGCCCTCTGATAACCCACTAGTACATCAACTAGAACCAGCCCTCTGATAACCCACTAGTACATCAACTAGAACCACAGCCCTCTGATAACCCACTAGTACATCAACTAGAACCAGCCCTCTGATAACCCACTAGTACATCAACTAGAACCACAGCCCTCTGATAACCCACTAGTACATCAACTAGAACCACAGCCCTCTGATAACCCACTACTACATCAACTAGAACCAGCCCTCTGATAACCCACTACTACATCAACTAGAACCAGCCCTCTGATAACCCACTACTACATCAACTAGAACCAGCCCTCTGATAACCCACTAGTACATCAACTAGAACCACAGCCCTCTGATAACCCACTAGTACATCAACTAGAACCACAGCCCTCTGATAACCCACTAGTACATCAACTAGAACCAGCCCTCTGATAACCCACTAGTACATCAACTAGAACCAGCCCTCTGATAACCCACTAGTACATCAACTAGAACCAGCCCTCTGATAACCCACTAGTACATCAACTAGAACCAGCCCTCTGATAACCCACTAGTACATCAACTAGAACCAGCCCTCTGATAACCCACTAGTACATCAACTAGAACCAGCCCTCTGATAACCCACTAGTACATCAACTAGAACCACAGCCCTCTGATAACCCACTAGTACATCAACTAGAACCAGCCCTCTGATAACCCACTACTACATCAACTAGAACCAGCCCTCTGATAACCCACTAGTACATCAACTAGAACCAGCCCTCTGATAACCCACTAGTACATCAACTAGAACCACAGCCCTCTGATAACCCACTAGTACATCAACTAGAACCAGCCCTCTGATAACCCACTAGTACATCAACTAGAACCACAGCCCTCTGATAACCCACTAGTACATCAACTAGAACCACAGCCCTCTGATAACCCACTAGTACATCAACTAGAACCAGCCCTCTGATAACCCACTAGTACATCAACTAGAACCAGCCCTCTGATAACCCACTAGTACATCAACTAGAACCAGCCCTCTGATAACCCACTAGTACATCAACTAGAACCAGCCCTCTGATAACCCACTAGTACATCAACTAGAACCACAGCCCTCTTATAACTAGTACACCACAATACACATCAAAAACAATAAACACATTAAAATAAATACACATTAAATGTGGACCGATTTAATCAGCATGGCCAATTTAATTAGGGACTATTTCAAGTTTTTCATATCAATCGGTAATTGGCCTTTTTTTGGACACCGATTATGGCCGATTACATTGCAATCCACGAGGAGACTGTGTGGCAGGCTGACTTCCTGTTTGGCAAACTCCCAAGAGAGCTGTCATGTGCCTTTTACTGAGGAGTGTCTTCCGTCTGGTGACTCTACCCATAAAGGCCTGATTTGGTGGAGTGCTGCAGAGATGGGTGTCCTTCTGGAAGGTTCTCCCATCTCCACAGAGGAACTCTGGAGCTCTGTTAGAGTGACCAACAGGTTCTTGGTCACCTCTCTGACCAAGGCCCTTCTCCCCCGTTTGCTCAGTTTGGCCGGGCTGCCAGCTCTAGGATGAGTCTTGGTGGTTCCAAACTTCTTCCAACCCTAACCCGTTTTTATCCTAATTAGTTAATTAAAGCAAATGTATTTTTGTATCCACTCTCGTTGGACTTTGGCTGAAATATTCTACTTCAATTTCTAAACAGTTTTGTGAATCTTAGCTAAACAAGGAAGCCTTGAAAATGGGTAATAATAATTATTAAGGTGAGTACTATCCTTTTATGGAGCAGCAGCACGAACTGATTTCCATGCTTTTTGAATATTTCCCGATAACCCAGTTTGTTTTGTTTAACATTGCTATTGAGCCAATTTGTCGCCCCCCCTCTATGGATTTTTTTTGTCTATTGCTAGAAAACCATTCAGGACTTATTTTTCTGTAAACAGCCTGAAAGAAAAGCTTTGACTGACTATCATTTCTCTGATCATTCAGAACGTTTTCCCCCCCCCCTATCAGCATCCAGCCCAGTTTCATTGTGAAAAGGCTTAGAAGTTCTTTCAAAACATATAACATGGTGAATTAAATGCATCAATTATGTCATTTTCTTCCTGTAATGAGGCCAGTGTCTGAATTAATTTGTTGTGGCCTAGAGGAGGAAGTAGAGCCCTTCAGGTTCAATAGCAGAGTCCAGAATGACCCCTCTACCCTGTCTGTCAGCTCTGAACACATGATAACCTCTATATTAATACCAGAGTCCAGAATGACCCCTCCACCCCTCTACTCCCCCCCTCTACCCTGTCTGTCAGCTCTGAACACATGATAACCCTCTATATTAATACCAGAGTCCAGAATGACCCCTCTACTCCCCCCCCCCCACCCTGTCTGTCAGCTCTGAACACATGATAACCCTCTATATTAATACCAGAGTCCAGAATGACCCCTCCACCCCCCCACCCCCCTCTACCCTGTCTGTCAGCTCTGAACACATGATAACCCTCTATATTAATACCAGAGTCCAGACTAACCCTGTATATTATGTTATATATATATAATATTATAATATATTAATGAACTATATATTATTTATTACATTATTGATGTAATTCCAGTTCAGGAAGTAAACTCCTAATTCCCAGATAAATCCAAGTCTGATTTTACGATTTTGTTTAGTCACATTTGAAAGTCCATCTGAAACGATTCTGTGTTCAATAGGTGGTTTACAGCTATCTATCTATCTATCTATCTATCTATCTATCTATCTATCTATCTATCTATCTATCTATCTATCTATCGATCGATCGATGCCAATCAAAGTGTGTTTCTGTGTAGATAGATAGATGTATAGATACATAGATCTGCACCATTCTGTCTATCCGTATTAGTTATAGAGGCCGCAGTCAATGTCAATATGTGGAACTCTCAAATCAAAGTGTGTTTGTTTGATTGTGTTTGTTTGTGTGTAGACCCCAGCCAGTCCCGGTGA
>NC_138300.1:61547500-61592500 GCF_965601325.2 Salmo salar
CTCGCTCGCGCTCTCGCTGTCTCGCTCGCGCTCTCGCTGTCTCTCTCTCGCTCGCGCTCTCGCTGTCTCTCGCTCGCGCTCTCGCTGTCTCTCTCGCTCGCGCTCTCGCTGTCTCTCTCGCTCGCGCTCTCGCTGTCTCTCTCGCTCGCGCTCTCGCTGTCTCTCTCTCTCGCTCGCTCTCGCTGTCTCTCGCTCGCTCGCTCGCTCTCTGTCTCGCTCGCTCTCTCTCTCTCTCTGTCTCGCTCGCTCTCTCTCTGTCTCGCTCGCTCTCTCTCTGTCTCGCTCGCTCTCTCTCTGTCTCGCTCGCTCTCTCTCGCTCGCTCGCTCTCTCTCTGTCTCGCTCGCTCTCTCTCTGTCTCGCTCGCTCTCTCTCTGTCTCGCTCGCTCTCGCTCGCTCGCTCTCTCGCTCTCTCTCGCTCGCTCTCTCGCTCGCTCTCGCTCGCTCTCGCTGTCTCGCTCTCTCTCGCTCTCGCTGTCTCGCTCTCTCTCTCTCTCGCTGTCTCTCTCGCTCTCGCTCGCGCTCTCGCTGTCTCGCTCTCGCTGTCGCTCGCTCGCGCTCTCGCTGTCTCTCGCTTGCTCGCGCTCTCGCTGTCTCTCGCTCGCGCTCTCTCTGTCTCTCGCTCGCGCTCTCGCTGTCTCTCTCTCGCTCGCGCTCTCGCTGTCTCTCTCTCTCTCTCTCGCTGTCTCTCTCTCGCTCTGTCTCGCTCTGTCTCTCTCTCTCTCTCTCTCTCTCTCTCTCTCTCTCTCTCTCTCTCTCTCTCTCTCTCTCTCTCTCTCTCTCTCTCTCTCTTATTTATATATTTACTGGGTCTTATAGGCTGTGGACCCCAGTCACCTCTCTCTCTGTCTACCTTATTTACTGGGTCTTATAGACTGTGGACCCCAGTCACCTCTCTCTCCGTCTACCTTATTTACTGGGTCTTATAGACTGTGGACCCCAGTCACCTCTCTCTCTCTGTCTACCTTATTTACTGGGTCTTATAGGACCCCAGTCACCTCTCTCTCTCTGTCTGCCTTATTTACTGGGTCTTATAGACTGTGGACCCCAGTCACCTCTCTTTCTGTCTACCTTATTTACTGGGTCTTATAGGCTGTGGACCCCAGTCACCTCTCTCTCTGTCTACCTTATTTACTGGGTCTTATTGGACCCCAGTCACCTCTCTCTCTGTCTACCTTATTTACTGGGTCTTATAGACTGTGGACCCCAGTCACCTCTCTCTCTCTGTCTACCTTATTTACTGGGTCTTACAGACTGTCGACCCCAGTCACCTCTCTCTCTGTCTACCTTATTTACTGGGTCTTATAGGACCCCAGTCACCTCTCCCTCTGTCTGCCTTATTTACTGGGTCTTTATAGACTGTGGACCCCAGTCTCCTCTCTCTCTGTCTACCTTATTTACTGGGTCTTATAGACTGTGGACCCCAGTCTCCTCTCTCTCTCTGTCTACCTTATTTACTGGGTCCTTATAGACTGTGGACCCCAGTCTCCTCTCTCTCTCTGTCTACCTTATTTACTGGGTCCTTATAGACTGTGGACCCCAGTCTCCTCTCTCTCTTTGTCTACCTTATTTACTGGGTCCTTATAGACTGTGGACCCCAGTCTCCTCTCTCTCTCTGTCTACCTTATTTACTGGGTCTTATAGACTGTGGACCCCAGTCACCTCTCTCTGTCTACCTTCTTTACTGGGTCTTATAGGCTGTGGACCCCAGTGCTCTTCGTAGCTCCCATAATGCATTGGGTTTGCTGGCTGTTCCCATTGAGGTCCTGAGAGAACAGGTGGCCGAGAAGGTGAGCGCGCGCGCACACACACACACACAGTGTTGTTTGATAGCTGACTGTTTCTGACTGTTTCTGACTGTTTCTGACTGTTTCTGTCTGTTGCTGCAGCGTCATCGCCAAGTGGTGGAGGAATCTCAGCGCCTAACAGAGCTACTCAACAGGTACGTGTGTGTGTGTGTGTGTGTGTGTGTGTGTGTGTGTGTGTGTGTGTGTGTGTGTGTGTGTGTGTGTGTGTGCATACAGTACCAATCAAAAGTTTGGACACCTACTCATTCAAGGGTTTTTCTTTATGTAGAATAATAGTGAAGACATCAAAACTATGAAATAACACATATGGAATCATGTAGTAACCAAAAAAGTGTTAACTAAAATCTAAAATATATTTAGATTTGTTTTCTCCAGTAGCCACCCTTTGCCTTGATGGCAGCTTTGCACACTGTTGGCATTCTCTCAACCAGCTTCACCTGGAATGCTTTTCCAACAGTCTTGAATGAGTTCCCACATGCTGAGCACTTGTTGGCTGTTTTTCCTTCACTCTGCGGTCCAACTCATCCCAAACCATCTCAATTGGGTTGGGGTTGGATGATTGTGGAGGCCAGGTCATCTGATGCAGCACTCCATCACTCTCCTTCTTGGTCAAATAGCCCTTACACAGCCTGGAGGTGTGTTGGGTCACTGTCCTGTTGAAAAACAAATGATAGTCCCACTAAGCCCAAACCAGAATGGATGGCGTATCGCTGCAGAATGCTGTGGTGTGCCTTGAATTGCTGGTTGTGTGCCTTGAATTCTAAATAAATAACTGACAGTGTCACCAGCAAAGCACCATCACACCTCCTCCTCCATGCTTCACGGTGGGAACCACTCATGCGGAGATCATCCGTTCACCTACTCTGCGTCTCACAAAGACATGGCGGTTTCAACCAAAAATCGCAAAATTGGAGTCAACAGACCAAAGGACAGATTTCCACCGGTTTAATGTCCATTGCTCGTGTTTCTTGGCCCAAGCAAATCTCTTCTTCTTATTGGTGTCCTTTAGTAGTGGATTCTTTGCAGCTTTTCAACCATGAAGGCCTGATTCACACAGTCTCCTCTGAACAGTTGATGTTGAGATGTGTCTGTTACTTGAACTCTGTGAAGCATTTATTTGGGCTGCAATTTCTGAGGCTGGTAACTCTAATGAACTTATCCTCTGCAGCAGAGGTAACTCTGGGTCTTCCTTTCCTGTGGCGGTCCTCATGAGAGCCAGTTTCATCATAGCGCTTGATGGTTTTTGCGACTGCACTTGAAGAAACTTTCAAGGTTGAATTTTTCCAGATTGACTGACCTTCATGTCTTAAAGTAATGATGGACTGCTGTTTCTCTTTGCTTGTTTGAGCTGTTTTTGCCATTAATATGGACTTAGCCCTATTTGGTAAAAGACCATCTTCTGTATACCACCCCTACCTTAAAGCATTAAGAGGGAAAGAAATTCCACAATTTAACTATTAACCTGTTAGGGCTAGGGGGCAGTATTTACACGGCCGGATAAAAAACGTACCCGATTTAATCTGGTTATTACTAATGCCCAGAAACTAGAATATGCATATAATTATTGGCTTTGGATAGAAAACACCCTAAAGTTTCTAAAACTGTTTGAATGGTGTCTGTGAGTATAACAGAACTCATATGGCAGGCAAAAACCTGAGAAGATTCTGTACAGGAAGTGCCCTCTATGACCATTCCTTGGGCTTCTTGACTCTTTTTACTGAAAACTTAGGATCTTTGCTGTAACGTGACACTTCCTACGGCTCCCATAGGCTCTCAGAACCCGGGAAAAAGCTGAATGATGTCGAGGCAGCCCCTGGCTGAAAAACATTAGCGCCTTTGGTAAGTGGTCTATCAGAGGACAATGAGACTGAGGCGCGTGCACGAGGCGACCCCATGTTTTTATTTTCTCTCTCTTTGTACTAAAACACAGATTCCCGGTCGGAATATTATCGCTTTTTTACGAGAAAAATGGCATAAAAATTGATTTTAAACAGCGGTTGACATGCTTCGAAGTACGGTAATGGAATATTTAGAATTTTTTTGTCACGAGACGCGCCGGGCGCGTCACCCTTCTTTACACTTCAGATAGTGTCTTGAACGCACAAACAAAACAGAGGATATTTGAACATAACTATGGATTATTTTGAACCAAACCAACATTTGTTATTGAAGTAGAAGTCCTGGGAGTGCATTCTGACGAAGAACAGCAAAGGTAATAACATTTTTCTTATAGTAAATCTGACTTTGGTGAGGGCTAAACTTGGTGGGTGTCTAAATAGCTAGCCCTGTGATGCCGGGCTATCTACTCAGAATATTGCAAAATGTGCTTTCACCGAAAAGCTATTTTAAAATCGGACATAGCGAGTGCATAGAGGAGTTCTGTATCTATAATTCTTAAAATAATTATGTTTTTTGTGAACGTTAATTTAGTAAATTCACCGGAAGTTTGCGGGGGGTATGCTAGTTCTGAACGTCACATGCTAATGTAAAAAGCTGGTTTTTGATATAAATATGAACTTGATTGAACAAAACATGCATGTATTGTATAACATAATGTCCTAGGCATGTCATCTGATGAAGATCATCAAAGGTTAGTGCTGCATTTAGCTGTGGTTTGGGTTTATGTGACATTATATGCTAGCTTGAAAAATGGGTGTCTGATTAATTCTGGCTTGGTACTCTGCTGACATAATCTAATGTTTTGCTTTCGTTGTAAAGCCTTTTTGAAATCGGACAGTGTGGTTAGATTAACGAGAGTCTTTAAAATGGTGTAAAATAGTCATATGTTTGAGAAATTGAAGTAATAGCATTTATAAGGTATTTGAATAACGCGCCACAGGATTCCACTGGCTGTTACGTAGGTGGGACGATTTCGTCCCACCTTCCCTAGAGAGGTTAACAAGGTACACCTGTTAATTGACATGCATTCCAGGTGACTACCTCATGAAGCTGGTTGAGAAAATGTCAAGAATGTGCAAAGTTATCACCAAGGCAAACGTTGGCTACTTTGAAGAATCACAAAGATATAAAATATATTTTTGATTTGTTTAACACTATTTTGGTTACTAGATGATTCCATATGTGTTATTTCATAGTTTTGATATCTTCACTATTATTCTACAAGGTAGAAAATAGTAAAAATAAAGAAAAACCCTGGAATGAGTAGGTGTGTCCAAACGTTTGATTGGTTCTGTGTGTGTGTGTGTGTGTGTGTGTGTATGTATATATAGATACGAACACACACACGATAGATATTGTCGTTTCTGTACATTATTACTTGTTTATAGCATAAACGTGTGTGTGTGTTCAGTCAAGTGGATGAAGAGTTTGGAGAGCTGGACGGCAGACGGAGAGAAGAGGGGGATCGAGAGGAAGAGGAGGAGGAGGAATCTTCCCGTCTCTGGGTGGATCAGTTTTCTCCTCAACACTACACTGAACTACTCAGCGACGACGTGAGTGGTGGTGGTTGGGGAACGTGAGTGGTGGCGGTTGGGGACTGGTGGCCTGTGATTGGTAGGTAGGTATAATTGTGTGTGTGTGTGTGTGTGTGTGTGTGTGTGTGTGTGTGTGTGTGTGTGTGTGTGTGTGTGGTTCACCAACCGCTGTCTGCTGAAGTGGCTGAAGCTGTGGGACCAGGTGGTGTTTGGACGAGAGAGGAAGACACGCCCACCCCCAGCCGAGAGGCCCGACCAGAGCACCGCCAATCAGGACCGGGGACGCTTTCATTCCACCAATAAGGGCCGGGGACGCTTTCATTCCACCAATCGGAGCCAGGGAAACTTTAATCAAGCCAATCAGAAATTTAAAACCAAGACTCAGATCACTGAGGAGATTCTGGAGGCCGAACTGGACCAATACAAAAGACCCAAATACAAGGTAGGTAGACCCACACAGATTGTTAAATACAAGGTAGGTAGACCCACACAGACTGATAAATACAAGGTAGGTAGACCCACACAGATTGTTAAATACAAGGTAGGTAGACCCACACAGACTGATAAATACAAGGTAGGTAGACCCTCACAGACTGATAAATACAAGGTAGGTAGACCCACACAGACTGATAAATACAAGGTAGGTAGACCCACACAGACTGATAAATACAAGGTAGGTAGACCCACACAGACTGATAAATACAAGGTAGGTAGACCCACACAGACTGATAAATACATGGTAGATGGACCCACACAGACTGATAAATACAAGGTAGGTGGACCCACACAGACTGATATTTTTACGTCATTTAGCAGACGCTCTTATCCAGAGCGACTTACAGTAGTGAATGCATACAGTTTTTTTTCCTGTGCTGGCCCCCCGTGGGAATCGAACCCACAACCCTGGCGTTGCAAACACCATGCTCTACCAACTGAGCTACAGGGATGGCTGATAGATACAAGGTAGGTGGACCCACACAGACTGATAGATACAAGGTAGGTGGACCCACACAGACTGATAAATACAGGGTAGGTGAACCGACGCAGACTGATAAATACAAAGTAGGTGGACACATACAGACTGATAAATACAAGGTAGGTTGCCCACACAGACTGATAAATACAAGGTAGGCTGTTCGTATATATACTAGTAGGTTAATATAGCTGGTTAATCTGTCCTCCTCCCGCTAGGTGGTGCTGCTGTCAGGTCCTCTGGGGGTTATAGAGCTGTTAGTATATATACTAGTAGGTTAATATAGCTGGTTAATCTGTCCTCCTCCCGCTAGGTGGTGCTGCTCTCAGGTCCTCTGGGGGTTATAGAGCTGTTAGTATATATACTAGTAGGTTAATATAGCTGGTTAATCTGTCCTCCTCCCGCTAGGTGGTGCTGCTCTCAGGTCCTCTGGGGGTTATAGAGCTGTTAGTATATATACTAGTAGGTTAATATAGCTGGTTAATCTGTCCTCCTCCCGCTAGGTGGTGCTGCTGTCAGGTCCTCCAGGTTTAGGGAAGACCACTCTGGCCCACATCATCGCTAAGCATGCTGGGTACAACGTGGTGGAGATTAACGCAAGGTGAGTTTAACGACTTCAACAGGTTGGTGTTGTGGTTTCCCATAATAACTAAGGTGGTGTTGATGCTGTAGTTTCCATAGTAACTAAGGTGGTGTTGATGCTGTGGTTTCCCCATAATAACTAAGGTGGTGTTGATGCTGTGGTTTCCCATAATAACTAAGGTGGTGTTGATGCTGTAGTTTCCATAGTAACTAAGGTGGTGTTGATGCTGTGGTTTCCCATAATAACTAAGGTGGTGTTGATGCTGTGGTTTCCCCATAATAACTAAGGTGGTGTTGATGCTGTGGTTTCCCATAATAACTAAGGTGGTGTTGATGCTGTGGTTTCCCCATAATAACTAAGGTGGTGTTGATGCTGTGGTTTCCCCATAATAACTAAGGTGGTGTTGATGCTGTGGTTTCCCATAATAACTAAGGTGGTGTTGATGCTGTGGTTTCCCATAATAACTAAGGTGGTGTTGATGCTGTGGTTTCCCATAATAACTAAGGTGGTGTTGATGCTGTGGTTTCCCCATAATAACTAAGGTGGTGTTGATGCTGTGGTTTCCCATAATAACTAAGGTGGTGTTGATGCTGTGGTTTCCCATAATAACTAAGGTGGTGTTGATGCTGTGGTTTCCCATAATAACTAAGGTGGTGTTGATGCTGTGGTTTCCCATAATAACTAAGGTGGTGTTGATGCTGTGGTTTCCCATAATAACTAAGGTGGTGTTGATGCTGTGGTTTCCCATAATAACTAAGGTGGTGTTGACGCTGTGGTTTCCCATAGTAACTAAGGTGTTGTCGACGCTGTGGTTTCCATAGTGACGACCGCAGTGCGGAGCTGTTCCAGAAGCGTATCGACACAGCGACCCAGATGAGGTCAGTGCTGGGAGCCAATGAGAAGCCCAACTGTCTCATCATCGACGAGATCGACGGAGCGCCCGCCGTAAGTCCCGCCCACCGCTCCGTCCCCTGCCCTTCTATTGGACCCACTCTCACCTAGCCTCATCTCGAGAGTAACACCTCTCTCTCTCTCTCTCTCTCCTCTCTCTCTCTCTCGTCTCTCCTCTCTCCTCTCTCCTCTCTCCTCTCTCCTCTCTCTCTCTGTGATTGGTCGGCCAGGCTGCCATCAGCATCCTATTGGCCACTCTGAACAGGAAGGACAGCCAGGGGGCGGAGTCAGAGGCGGAGCCTCTAAAGAAGAAGAAGAAGAGAGACTCGGTCCTCCTCCGTCCAATCATCTGCATCTGTAATGACCTGTAAGAGACGGAGGAGGGAGGGGTTTTTATCTCTGTATCTGTGATCTGATTGGTTCTCTGTCCTGTCAAGGTACGTTCCAGCCCTGAGGCCTCTGAGGCAGCAGGCGTTTCTATTGGCCTTCCCTCAGACACAGCCTTCCCGCCTGGCACAGAGATTGGCTGAGGTAATCTCTTGTTTTCGTTTTCTAATGTTGGTGATGCAACATGTCAGACCAGCAATGATGGGTGTCAATATTAATGTGTGGGTTATATCTCCAGGGGTGATGAAGGCTGACATGTCAGACCAGCCATGATGGGTGTCAATATTAATGTGTGGGTTAGATCTCCAGGGGTCATGGTATGAAGGCTGACATGGGGACTCTGATGGCTCTCTGTGAGAAGACTGACAACGACATCAGATCCTGCATAAACACACTGCAGGTACACACACACACATACACACACACACACACACACTGTGTTTCCAGATCATAACAGCTACCATGTATTACAACAATATCAAGGGTCCGAACACTGATCCCTGAGGAACACCTGTCTGTACACATTAACACACAGCTGATAACTCGGATGGAAAATTTACTGAGGACGATAAGGACGATATCGTCCTCTATCTGCCATATCTTCAATATTAGCCTACTAGAGAGTGTGTTGCCCTCAGGCCTGGAGGGAAGCTAAAGTCATTCTGCTACCTAAGAATAGTAAATCCCACTTTACTGGCTCAAATAGCCCACCAATCAGCCTGTTACCAACCCTTAGTAAACTTCTGGGGGAAAAAATGGTGTTTGACCAGATACAATGCTATTTTACAGTAAACAAATTAAGTCTTTCTGCACGCTTGTAGGGAAGGACATTCAACAATCACAGCACTTACACAAATGACTGATGATTAGCTGAGAGAAATTGATGATAAAATGATTGTTGGGGCTGTTTTGTTAGACTTCAGTGCAGCTTTTGACATTATCGATCATAGACTGCTGCTGGAAGAACGTATGTGTTACGGCTTTAATGCTATAATGGCTTTACACCCCCTGCTATAATGGCTTTACACCCCCTGCTCTAATGTGGATAAAGAGTTACCTGTCTAACAGAACACAGAGGGTGTTCTTTAATGGAAGCCTCCCCAACATAATCCAGTTAGAAGCAGGAATTCCCCAGGGCAGCTGTTTAGGCCCCTTGCCTTTTTCAATCTTTTACTAACGACATGCCACTGGCTTTGAGTAAAGCCAGAGTGTCTATGTATGCGGATGACTCAACACTATACATGTCAGCTACTACAGCAACTGACTGTGTTGTAGTTCCTCCACGGTCGAGGGAAGAGACAGCTGGACGTGTTTTACTGTGTTGTAGTTCCTCCACGGTCGAGGGAAGAGACAGCTGGACGTGTTTTACTGTGTGTTGTAGTTCCTCCACGGTCGAGGGAAGAGACAGCTGGACGTGTTTTACTGTGTGTTGTGTTGTAGTTCCTCCACGGTCGAGGGAAGAGACAGCTGGACGTGTTTTACTGTGTTGTAGTTCCTCCACGGTCGAGGGAAGAGACAGCTGGACGTGTTTTACTGTGTGTTGTGTTGTAGTTCCTCCACGGTCGAGGGAAGAGACAGCTGGACGTGTTTTACTGTGTGTTGTGTTGTAGTTCCTCCACGGTCGAGGGAAGAGACAGCTGGACGTGTTTTACTGTGTGTTGTGTTGTAGTTCCTCCACGGTCGAGGGAAGAGACAGCTGGACGTGTTTTACTGTGTGTTGTGTTGTAGTTCCTCCACGGTCGAGGGAAGAGACAGCTGGACGTGTTTTACTGTGTGTTGTGTTGTAGTTCCTCCACGGTCGAGGGAAGAGACAGCTGGACGTGTTTTACTGTGTTGTAATTCCTCCACGGTCGAGGGAAGAGACGGCTGGACGTGTTTTACTGTGTGTTGTAGTTCCTCCACGGTCGAGGGAAGAGACGGCTGGACGTGTTTTACTGTGTGTGTTGTGTTGTAGTTCCTCCACGGTCGAGGGAAGAGACAGCTGGACGTGTTTTACTGTGTGTTGTGTTGTAGTTCCTCCACGGTCGAGGGAAGAGACAGTTGGACGTGTTTTACTGTGTGTTGTGTTGTAGTTCCTCCACGGTCGAGGGAAGAGACAGCTGGACGTGTTTTACTGTGTGTTGTAGTTCCTCCACGGTCGAGGGAAGAGACAGCTGGACGTGTTTTACTGTGTGTTGTAGTTCCTCCACGGTCGAGAGAAGAGACAGCTGGACGTGTTTTACTGTGTGTTGTAGTTCCTCCACGGTCGAGGGGAAGAGACGGCTGGACGTGTTTTACTGTGTGTTGTAGTTCCTCCGCGGTCGAGGGAAGAGACGGTTGGACGTGTTTTACTGTGTGTTGTGTTGTAGTTCCTCCATGGTCGAGGGAAGAGACAGCTGGACGTGTTTTAATTGTGTGTTGTGTTGTAGTTCCCCCACGGTCGAGGGAAGAGACAGCTGGACGTGTTACTGTGTTGTAGTTCCTCCACGGTCCAGGGAAGAGACAGCTGGACGTGTTTTACTGTGTGTTGTAGTTCCTCCACGGTCGAGGGAAGATACGGCTGGACGTGTTTTACTGTGTGTTGTGTTGTAGTTCCTCCACGGTCGAGGGAAGATACAGCTGGACGTGTTTTACTGTGTTGTAGTTCCTCCACGGTCCAGGGAAGAGACAGCTGGACGTGTTTTACTGTGTGTTGTAGTTCCTCCACGGTCGAGGGAAGAGACAGCTGGACGTGTTTTACTGTGTGTTGTGTTGTAGTTCCTCCACGGTCGAGGGAAGAGACAGCTGGACGTGTTTTACTGTGTGTTGTGTTGTAGTTCCTCCACGGTCGAGGGAAGAGACAGCTGGACGTGTTTTACTGTGTGTTGTGTTGTAGTTCCTCCACGGTCGAGGGAAGAGACAGCTGGACGTGTTTTACTGTGTGTTGTGTTGTAGTTCCTCCACGGTCGAGGGAAGAGACAGCTGGACGTGTTTTACTGTGTGTTGTGTTGTAGTTCCTCCACGGTCGAGGGAAGAGACAGCTGGACGTGTTTTACTGTGTTGTAGTTCCTCCACGGTCGAGGGAAGAGACAGCTGGACGTGTTTTACTGTGTGTTGTGTTGTAGTTCCTCCACGGTCGAGGGAAGAGACAGCTGGACGTGTTTTACTGTGTGTTGTGTTGTAGTTCCCCCACGGTCGAGGGAAGAGACGGCTGGACGTGTTTTACTGTGTGTTGTGTTGTAGTTCCTCCACGGTCGAGGGAAGAGACAGCTGGACGTGTTTTACTGTGTGTTGTGTTGTAGTTCCTCCACGGTCGAGGGAAGAGACAGCTGGACGTGTTTTACTGTGTGTTGTGTTGTAGTTCCTCCACGGTCGAGGGAAGATACGGCTGGACGTGTTTTACTGTGTGTTGTGTTGTAGTTCCTCCACGGTCGAGGGAAGATACGGCTGGACGTGTTTTACTGTGTGTTGTGTTGTAGTTCCTCCACGGTCGAGGGAAGAGACGGCTGGACGTGTTTTACTGTGTGTTGTGTTGTAGTTCCTCCACGGTCGAGGGAAGAGACAGCTGGACGTGTTTTACTGTGTGTTGTAGTTCCTCCACGGTCGAGGGAAGAGACGGCTGGACGTGTTTTACTGTGTGTTGTGTTGTAGTTCCCCCACGGTCGAGGGAAGAGACAGCTGGACGTGTTTTACTGTGTGTGTTGTAGTTCCCCCACGGTCGAGGGAAGAGACAGCTGGACGTGTTTTAATTGTGTGTTGTGTTGTAGTTCCCCCACGGTCGAGGGAAGAGACAGCTGGATGTGTTACTGTGTTGTAGTTCCTCCACGGTCGAGGGAAGAGACAGCTGGACGTGTTTTACTGTGTGTTGTGTTGTAGTTCCTCCACGGTCGAGGGAAGAGACAGCTGGACGTGTTTTACTGTGTGTTGTAGTTCCTCCACGGTCGAGGGAAGAGACAGCTGGACGTGTTTTACTGTGTGTTGTGTTGTAGTTCCTCCACGGTCGAGGGAAGATACGGCTGGACGTGTTTTACTGTGTGTTGTGTTGTAGTTCCCCCACGGTCGAGGGAAGAGACAGCTGGACGTGTTTTACTGTGTGTTGTGTTGTAGTTCCTCCACGGTCGAGGGAAGAGACAGCTGGACGTGTTTTACTGTGTGTTGTGTTGTAGTTCCTCCACGGTCGAGGGAAGAGACAGCTGGTCGTGTTTTACTGTGTGTTGTGTTGTAGTTCCTCCACGGTCGAGGGAAGAGACAGCTGGACGTGTTTTACTGTGTTGTAGTTCCTCCACGGTCGAGGGAAGAGACAGCTGGACGTGTTTTACTGTGTGTGTTGTAGTTCCTCCACGGTCGAGGGAAGAGACGGCTGGACGTGTTTTACTGTGTGTTGTGTTGTAGTTCCTCCACGGTCGAGGGAAGAGACAGCTGGACGTGTTTTACTGTGTGTTGTGTTGTAGTTCCTCCACGGTCGAGGGAAGAGACAGCTGGACGTGTTTTACTGTGTTGTAGTTCCTCCACGGTCGAGGGAAGAGACAGCTGGACGTGTTTTACTGTGTTGTAGTTCCTCCACGGTCGAGGGAAGAGACAGCTGGACGTGTTACTGTGTTGTAGTTCCTCCACGGTCGAGGGATGAGACAGCTGGACGTGTTTTACTGTGTGTTGTGTTGTAGTTCCTCCACGGTCGAGGGAAGAGACAGCTGGACGTGTTTTACTGTGTTGTAGTTCCTCCACGGTCGAGGGAAGAGACAGCTGGACGTGTTTTACTGTGTTGTAGTTCCTCCACGGTCGAGGGAAGAGACAGCTGGACGTGTTACTGTGTTGTAGTTCCTCCACGGTCGAGGGATGAGACAGCTGGACGTGTTTTACTGTGTGTTGTGTTGTAGTTCCTCCACGGTCGAGGGAAGAGACAGCTGGACGTGTTTTACTGTGTGTTGTGTTGTAGTTCCTCCACGGTCGAGGGAAGATACGGCTGGACGTGTTTTACTGTGTGTTGTGTTGTAGTTCCTCCAACGGTCGAGGGAAGAGACAGCTGGACGTGTTTTACTGTGTGTTGTGTTGTAGTTCCTCCACGGTCGAGGGAAGAGACAGCTGGACGTGTTTTACTGTGTGTTGTGTTGTAGTTCCTCCACGGTCGAGGGAAGAGACAGCTGGACGTGTTTTACTGTGTGTTGTGTTGTAGTTCCTCCACGGTCGAGGGAAGAGACAGCTGGACGTGCAGTCGGTCCAGTCCATGAGGATCGGCCAGAAGGATCAGAATAAAGGAATGTTCAACCTCTGGCAGGAGATCTTCCAACTGCCACGCATCAAACGGTATTATAACAAACTATACTACTACTAACCATTACTAACTAACTATTTGTTATCTTCCTGGTTGACCGTATTTGGTGTCTTCCTGGTTGACTGTATTTGGTGTGTAGGAAGCGTGTGGGGGAGGAGCTGGATGAGGGGCTTAGAGAAGGAGGCGGGGCCGAGAGACTACAGCACATTCTTCACCTGGCCTCATCCACCGGAGAGCACGACAAACTCACACAGGTAACACACACACACACGCGGACAGCAGGACAGCAGGACAGCAGGACAGCGCACAGCAGGACAGCGCACAGCAGGACAGCGCACAGCAGGACAGCGCACAGCAGGACAGCGCACAGCAGGACAGCGCACAGCAGGACAGCGCACAGCAGGACATTAGGACAGCGCACAGCAGGACATTAGGACAGCGCACACAGCAGGACAGCGCACACAGCAGGACAGCGCACACAGCAGGACAGCGCACACAGCAGGACAGCGCACACAGCAGGACAGCGTACGGCAGCAGGACAGCGTACGGCAGGAGAGCCGGACAGCGTACTGCAGGACAGCGCACGGCAGGGCAGGAGGGCAGCGCACGGCAGGGCAGGAGGGCAGCGCGCGGCAGGGCAGGAGGGCAGCGCGCGGCAGGGCAGGAGGGCAGCGCGCGGCAGGGCAGGAGGGCAGCGCGCGGCAGGGCAGGAGGGCAGCGCGCGGCAGGGCAGGAGGGCAGCGCGCGCAGGAGGGCAGCGCGCGCAGGAGGGCAGCGCGCGCAGGAGGGCAGCGCGCGGCAGGGCAGGAGGGCAGCGCGCGGCAGGGCAGGAGGGCAGCAGCGCACAGCAGGGCAGGAGGGCAGCAGCGCACAGCAGGGCAGGAGGGCAGCAGCGCACAGCAGGGCAGGAGGGCAGCAGCGCACAGCAGGGCAGGAGGGCAGCAGCGCACAGCAGGGCAGGAGGGCAGCAGCGCACAGCAGGGCAGGAGGGCAGCAGCGCACAGCAGGGCAGGAGGGCAGCAGCGCACAGCAGGGCAGGAGGGCAGCAGCGCACAGCAGGGCAGGAGGGCAGCAGCGCACAGCAGGGCAGGAGGGCAGCAGCGCACAGCGCGGCAGCAGCGCACAGCGCGCGGCAGGAGGGCAGCGCGCGGCAGGAGGGCAGCGCGCGGCAGGAGGGCAGCGCGCGGCAGGACATTAGGACAGCGCACACAGCAGGACAGCGTACGGCAGGAGAGCCGGACAGCACACAGTAGGACAGCGTACGGCAGGACAGCACACGGCAGGACAGTAGGGCAGCGCACAGCAGGACAGTAGGGCAGCGCACAGCGAGCGGCAGGAGGGCAGCGCGCGGCAGGAGGGCAGCGCGCGGCAGGAGGGCAGCGCGCGGCAGGAGGGCAGCGCGCGGCAGGAGGGCAGCGCGCGGCAGGAGGGCAGCGCGACAGCACGCGGCAGGAGGGCAGCGCGACAGCACGCGACAGCACGCGGCAGGAGGACAGCGTGCGCGGCAGCACGCGGCAGGACAGCGCGCGCGGCAGGACTGCCGGACAGCGCGCGCGGCAGGACTGCCGGACAGCGCGCGCGGCAGGACACTCTCTCTCTCTCTCTGTCTCCCTCCTCTGTCTTTATCTCTCTCTCTCTCTCTCTCTCTGCCTCCCTCCTCTGTCTTTATCTCCCTCTCTCTCTCTCTGTCTCCCTCTGTCTTTATCTCTCTCTCCTGTCTTTATCTCTCTCTCTCTGTCTCCCTCCTCTGTCTTTATCTCTCTCTCTCTGTCTCCCTCCTCTGTCTTTACTCTCTCTCTCTCTCTCTCTCTCTGTCTCCCTCCTCTGTCTTTATCTCTCTCTCTCTCTCTCTCTCTCTCTGTCTCCCTCCTCTGTCTTTATCTCTCTCTCTCTCTCTCTCTGCCTCCCTCCTCTGTCTTTATCTCCCTCTCTCTCTCTCTGTCTCCCTCTGTCTTTATCTCTCTCTCCTGTCTATCTCTCTCTCCTGTCTTTATCTCTCTCTCTCTGTCTCCCTCCTCTGTCTTTATCTCTCTCTCTCTCTCTCTCTCTGTCTCCCTCCTCTGTCTTTATCTCTCTCTCTCTCTCTCTCTGTCTCCCTCCTCTGTCTTTATCTCTCTCTCTCTCTCTCTCTCTCTCTCTGCCTCCCTCCTCTGTCTTTATCTCCCTCTCTCTCTCTCTGTCTCCCTCTGTCTTTATCTCTCTCTCCTGTCTATCTCTCTCTCCTGTCTTTATCTCTCTCTCTCTGTCTCCCTCCTCTGTCTTTATCTCTCTCTCTCTCTCTCTCTCTGTCTCCCTCCTCTGTCTTTATCTCTCTCTCTCTCTCTCTCTCTCTCTGTCTCCCTCCTCTGTCTTTATCTCTCTCTCTCTCTCTCTCTCTGCCTCCCTCCTCTGTCTTTATCTCCCTCTCTCTCTCTCTGTCTCCCTCTGTCTTTATCTCTCTCTCCTGTCTATCTCTCTCTCCTGTCTTTATCTCTCTCTGTCTGTCTCTCTGTCTCTCTCTCTGTTCCCAGGGTCTCTATGATAACTTCCTGTCTCTCTCTCTGTTCCCAGGGTCTCTATGATAACTTCCTGTCTATGCGTGTGAAGGACCCCAGTCTTGGCGGAGTGTGTGAGGCTCTGGATTGGCTGGGCTTCTCAGACGGGTTGACCCAGGCCATGCTGCAAGGACAAAACTTCTCTCTGCTTCGATACCAGCCCTTCCTCCCTGTTGCTTTCCACTTCCTGTTTGCTCACACACACGTCCCCCGCATCAACTACCCCCACAGCCAGTATGAGGTAGACACACACACACACACACACACACACACACACACACACACACACACACACACACACACACACACACACACACTGCATAACATCTGTCCTAAACTATGATGATGTTCCTCAAGGGTCTGTTCTAGAACCTCTGTAATTTCAGCCATAACTCTCTATAATAATACACTTCTCTCTTCCTCTCTTCTCTCTTCCTCTCTTCCTCTCTTCCTCTCTTCCTCTTGTCCCCCTCTCTTCCCCCTCTCTTCCCCTTCTCTTCCTCCTCTCTTCCCCCTCCTCTCTTCCCCCTCCTCTCTTCCCCCTCCTCTCTTCCCCCTCCTCTCTTCCCCCTCCTCTCTTCCCCCTCTCTCCTCTTGTCCCCCTCTCTCCTCTTGTCCCCCTCTCTCCTCTTGTCCCCCTCTCTCCTCTTGTCCCCCTCTCTCCTCTCTTCCTCTCCTCCTCTCGTCCCCCTCTCTTCTCCCTCTCCTCCTCTCTTCTCTCCTCTCTTCCTCCTCACGTCCTCCTCTCTTCCTCCTCTTCCTCCTCTCTTCCCCCTCTCTCCTCTTGTCCCCCTCTCTCCTCTCTTCCTCCTCTCCTCTCGCCCCCCTCTCCTCTCGCCCCCCTCTCTTCCCCCTCTCGCCCCCCTCTCTTCCCCCTCTCTTCCCCCTCTCTTCCCCCTCTCTTCCCCCTCTCTTCGTCCTCTCTTCGTCCTCTCTTCCTCCTCTCTTCCCCCTCTCTTCCCCCTCTCTCCTCTTGTCCTCTCCTCTCTTTCCCCCTCTCTTCTCTCTTCCCCGTCTCTGCTCTTGTCCTCTTCTCTCTCCTCTCTTCTCTCCTCTCCTCTCTCTCCAGGCTCTAACTAAGACCTCAGCCAGCAGGAACGCTCTGGCGGCCATGTTGTCTGAAGTCCCAGCATGCATCAGGACCAGAATCAGTGAGCTCAGTCTCAGTCTGGACATTCTGTCTCTCCTGCTGGAAATCATCTGTCCTAAACTACGACCTGTAGGTACACACACACACACACACACACACACACACACACACATAGTGGATTATATCTGTCCTAAACAATTCATTGTTCAGGAGTCTTATGGCTTGGGGGTAAAAACTGTTGAGAAGCCTTTTGGTCCTAGACTTGGCGCTCCGGTACCGCTTGTCGTGCGGTAGCAGAGAGAACAGTCTATGACTGGGGTGGCTGGGGTCTTTGACAATTTTTAGGGCCTTCCTCTGACACCGCCTGCTGTAGAGGTCCTGGATGGCAGGAAGCTTGGCCCCAGTGATGTACTGGGCCGTACGCACTACCCTCTGTAGCGCCTTGCGGTCGGAGGCTGAGCAGTTTCCATACCGGGCGGTGATGCAGCCGGTCAGGATGCTCTCGATGGTGCAGCTGTAAAACTTTTTGATGATCTGGGGGCCCATGTCAAATCTTTTCAGTCTCCTGAGGGGGATTAGGTGTTGTCTTGCTTCACGACTGTCATGTTGTGCTTGGACCATGATAGTTTGTTGGTGATGTGGACACCGAGGAACTTGAAGCTCTCAACCTGCTCCACTACAGCCCCGTCGATGAGAATGGGGGCGTGCTCGGTCCTCCTTTTCCTGTAGTCCACGATCAGCTCCTTTGTCTTGATCGCGTTGAGGGAGAGGTTGTTATTCTGGCACCACACTGCCAGGTCTCTGACCTCCTCCCTATAGGCTGTCTCATCGTTGTCGGTGATCAGACCTACCACTGTTGTCGTTGTCAGCAAACTTAATGATGGTGTTGGAGTCGTGCCTGGCCATGCAGTCGTGGGTGAACAGGGAGTACAGGAGGGGACTGAGCACGCACCTCTGGGGAGCTCCAGTGTTGAGGATCAGCAGGGCAGATCTCTTGTTGCCTACCCATACCACCCGGGGGCGTCCCGTCAGGAAGTCCAGGATCCAGTTACAGAGGGAGGTGTTTAGTCCCAGGGTCCTTAGCTTAGTGATGAGCTTTGTGGGCACTATGGTGTTGAACGCTGAGCTGTAGCCAATTAATATTATTCTCACATAGGTGTTCCTTTTGTCCAGGTGGGAAAGGCCAGTGTGGAGTGCGATTTGAAATTGCTTCATCTGTGGATCTGTTGGGGTGATATGCGATTTGAAATGGGTGTAGAGTTTCCGGGATGATGGTGTTGTGAGCTATGACCTGACTTTCAAAGCACTTCATGGCTACCGACGTGAGTGCTACTGGTCGGTAGTCATTTAGGCAGGTTACCTTCGCTTCCTTGGGCACAGGGACTATGGTGGTCTGCTTGAAACATGTTGGTATTACAGACTCAGTCAGGGAGAGGTTGAAAATGTCAGTGAAGACACTTGCCAGTTGTTCAGCGCATGCTGGCCCTGCGGCTTTGTGAATGTTGACTTGTTTAAAGGTCTTGCTCACATCGGCTACTGTGAGCGTTTACCACACAGTCATCCAGAACAGCTGGTGCTGTCGTGCATGCTTCAGTGTTGCTTGCCTCGAAGCGAGCATAAATGGCATTTAGCTCGTCTGGTAGGGCTCGCGTCACTGGGCAGCTCGCGGGTGGGTTTCCCTTTTTAGTCCGTAATAGTTTGCTAGCCCTGCCACATCCGACGAGCGTCAGAGCCGGTGTAGTAGGATTCAATCTTAGTCCTGTATTGATGCTTTGCTTGTTTGAGGGTTCATCTGAGGGCATAGAGGGATTTCTTAGAAGCGTCGGGATTAGTCTCCCGCTCCTTGAAAGCGGCAGCTCTAGCCTTTAGCTCGGTGCGGATGTTACCTGGAAATCCGTGGCTTCTGGTGAATAACAGGAAGTGGTTAGTAACATGTTCCTGTTTGTCCAGGTGAACCCCCAGCTGGTCCTCTCCAGAGGGGGAGTTAGGTGGTGAATAACAGGAAGTGGGTAGTAACAAGTTCCTGTTTGTCCAGGTGAACCCCCAGCTGGTCCTCTCCAGGGGGGAGTTAGGTGGTGAATAACAGGAAGTGGGTAGTAACGTGTTTCCTGTTTGTCCAGGTGAACCCCCAGCTGGTCCTCTCTGGGGGGGGTTAGGTGGTGAATAACAGGAAGTGGGTAGTAATGTGTTTCCTGTTTGTCCAGGTGAACCCTCAGCTGTTCAGCGACAGAGAGAAACAGCAGCTGGTCGATCTGATCGACACCATGATCTCCTACAACCTCTCGTACAGACAGGACAGAACGCCTGATGGACAATACGTCTACGTTCTGGAGCCGTGAGTAACACACACACACACCTAACGCACACACACACACACACACACACACACACACACACACACCTAACGCGCGCGCACACACACCTAACGCACAACACACACACCTAACGCACACACACACGGGGCCCTGACCACGTGTGTGTGTGTGTGTGTGTAGGCGCGTGGAGCAGGTGGTGTGTTTCCCAGGCTTGCCCCCCCGCAGACAGCTGACCTACCAGACCAAACAGACGATCAGCAGAGAGACTGACCAGGAGAGGATGAGGAGAGCAGAATCACTGATGCAGCTACGCAACCCGCACACGGTCAGTTACACACACACACACACAAACACACACACGGTCAGACACACACACGGTCAGTTACACACACACACACACACACGGTCAGACACACACACACACATGGTCAGACACACACACACGGTCAGACACACACACACACACACACACACACACACACATAGGGGGGTATCAGAGTATTAGATTATAGAGAATGGATCATGGTGTGTAGGGGGGTACCAGAGTGTTAGATTATAGAGAATGGATCATGGTGTGTAGGGGGGGTACCAGAGTGTTAGATTATAGAGAATGGATCATGGTGTGTAGGGGGGGTACCAGAGTGTTAGATTATAGAGAATGGATCATGGTGTGTAGGGGGGTACCAGAGTGTTAGATTATAGAGAATGGATCATGGTGTGTAGGGGGGGTACCAGAGTGTGGATTCAAATCATGTTTTTTCTGTCTGTCTGTCTGTCTGTCTGTCTGTCTGTCTGTCTGTCTGTCTGTCTGTCTGTCTGTCTGTCTGTCTCAGGAGGAGAAGGTGAAGCAGCCTAAGGTGGTGACGACGTCGTCCGTCAGGAACCACCAGCAGAGGCTGGAGAACATCCTGAGGAACACTGTAGTCGAGATCAGGGTGAGAACACACGGTATTCACACACCCACGGTATTCACACACCCACGGTATTCACACACCCACACGGTATTCACACACACACACACACACACGGTATTCACACACCTTTATTTGGAAAGTGGTGGATCTGATCCTAGATCAATACAACAGGTGTAGACCTCACAGTGAAATGCTGATTTACAGGCCCTAACCAAGAATGCAGGTTTTTTTCAATCCTGATAAGTATACAAGTAACAAGTAAGTAATAAAGAGCAGCAGTAAAATAACAATAGCGAGGCTATATACAAGGGTACCGGTACAGAGTCAATGTGGAGGCTATATACAGGGGGTACCGGTACAGAGTCAATGTGGAGGCTATATACAGGGGGTACCGGTACAGAGTCAATGTGGAGGCTTGGGGGGGTAGAAGCTGTTCAGCTATTCTTTGTGAATACAGCAAATCAGTCACTCAGACTGTCAGTCACTCACTGTCTGTCAGTCACTCACTGTCTGTCAGTCACTCACTGTCTGTCAGTCACTCACTGTCTGTCAGTCACTCACTGTCTGTCAGTCACTCACTGTCAGTCAGTCACTCAGACAGTCACAGTCACTCAGACAGTCACAGTCACTCAGACAGTCACTCAGACAGTCACTCAGTCAGTCACTCAGACAGTCACTCAGTCAGTCACAGACACTCACAGTCAGACACTCACAGTCAGACAGTCACTCACTGTCAGTCACTCAGACACTCAGACACTCAGTCACTCAGACACTCAGACACTCAGACACTCAGACACTCAGTCACTCAGTCACTCAGTCACTCAGTCACTCAGTCACTCAGACAGTGAGACAGTCAGTCAGATACTCAGACAGTCACTCAGACAGTCACTCAGACACTCACAGTCACTCAGTGAGTCAGTCAGTCAGACTGATATTCAGTCAGTCATATAATCAGTCTGTCACTCACTCTGTCACTCACTCACTCACTCAGACTGGCAGTCACTCACTCACTCACTCAGACTGGCAGTCACTCACTCACTCACTCACTCACTCAGACTGGCAGTCACTCACTCACTCACTCAGACTGGCAGTCACTCACTCACTCACTCACTCAGACTGGCACTCACTCACCACTCACTCACTCACTCACTCACTCCTCACTCACTCACTCACTCAGACTGGCAGTCAGTCAGATACTCAGCCAGACAGTCAGATAGTCACACAGACAGTCAGTCAGACTGATATTCAGCCAGTCATACACTCACTCTGTCACTCACTCACTCTGTCACTCACTCACTCTGTCACTCACTCACTCTGTCACTCTGTCACTCTGTCACTCTGTCACTCACAGTCAGATAGTCAGTCAGACAATATTTGGTGTTTTATGTAATTATCTCTGTACCTCTTTCTCTCTCTCCAGTTTATCTCCATCTGTCTCCCTCTCTCTCTCTCTCTCTCCAGTATCTCTCCATCTAGCCTTCACCCCAAGGCTCTTATCTATTTGTTTTTAACTTCTCACTTGATTAATAAACATCCATAAAGATAAAATAAAGATACATTTTTCTGAAATGTGCACTGGTTCACTTCCTCGTGGATTTAACAGAATGGAGTGGTGTTAATGTGGTATATCTAGGAGGACAAAGCTAATCTCAAGGAAGGAGAGAATCACGACAGAGAGGGAGAGGGGGAGGGAGAGAGAGAGAGGGAGGGAGAGACTGAGGGAGGGATGGGAGGGAGAGACTGAGGGAGGGACGGAGGGGAAGAGAGAGGGACGGAGAGGGAGAGACAGAGAGGGAGAGACAGATGGAGGGAGAGACAGATGGAGGGAGAGACAGATGGAGGGAGAGACAGATGGAGGGATGGAGAGAGAGAGGGTGATGAGCCCAGATCCCAGGAGCTCTGAAACCAGGTTAATGACAGATGGTGTGTATTAGACTCTGAAACCAGGTTAATGGTGTGTATTAGACTCTGAAACCAGGTTAATGGTGTGTATTAGACTCTGAAACCAGGTTAATGGTGTGTATTAGACTCTGAAACCAGGTTAATGACAGATGGTGTGTATTAGACTCTGAAATCAGGTTAATGACAGATGGTGTGTATTAGACTCTGAAACCAGGTTAATGACAGATGCTGTGTATTAGACTCTGAAACCAGGTTAATAACAGATGGTGTGTATTAGACTCTGAAACCAGGTTAATGACAGATGGTGTGTATTAGACTCTGAAACCAGGTTAATGACAGATGGTGTGTATTAGTCTCTGAAACCAGGTTAATGACAGATGGTGTGTATTAGTCTCTGAAACCAGGTTAATGACAGATGGTGTGTATTAGTCTCTGAAACCAGGTTAATGACAGATGGTGTGTATTAGTCTCTGAAACCAGGTTAATGACAGATGGTGTGTATTAGTCTCTGAAACCAGGTTAATGGTGTGTATTAGACTCTGAAACCAGGTTATTGGTGTGTATTAGTCTCTGAAACCAGGTTAATGGTGTGTATTAGACTCTGAAACCAGGTTAATGCTGTGTATTAGACTCTGAAACCAGGTTAATGACAGATGGTGTGTATTAGACTCTGAAACCAGGTTAATGACTGGATAAGAGCGCTGTTAAATTACTAAAATGTCGTCTGTGTTGCAGCCGGAGGTGGATTTCTTTGGCCGAGCCGTCGCCCCCAAGGAGAAACCACAGGTGGTCTCTGCTACAGGTAACATTACATTTAACGTAGCATCTCTGCTAGAGGTAACATTACATTTAACGTAGCATCTCTGCTAGAGGTAACAATACATTTAACGTAGCATCTCTGATCCAGGTAACATTACATTTAACGTAGCATCTCTGATCCAGGTAACATTACATTTAACGTAGCATCTCTGATCCAGGTAACAACACATTTAACGTAGCATCTGTGATTCAGGTAACAATACATTTAACGTAGCATCTCTGCTACAGGTAACAATACATTTAACGTAGCATCTCTGCTACAGGTAACATTACATTTAACGTAGCATCTCTGCTACAGGTAACAATACATTTAACGTAGCATCTCTGCTACAGGTAACAATACATTTAACGTAGCATCTCTGCTACAGGTAACAATAATACATTTAACGTAGCATCTCTGCTACAGGTAACAACACATTTAACGTAGCATCTGTGATTCAGGTAACAATACATTTAACGTAGCGTCTCTGCTACAGGTAACAATACATTTAACGTAGCGTCTCTGCTACAGGTAACATTACATTTAACGTAGCATCTCTGCTACAGGTAACAACACATTTAACGTAGCATCTGTGATTCAGGTAACAACACATTTAACGTAGCGTCTCTGCTACAGGTAACAATACATTTATTGTATTGTTACCTGCAATCAATCCCCCATTGCTGACTACAAATGATCTATAACTTGGCTAATAACTCACTAACTAGAAAAGGATATTAACAATATGCACACGTGGCTACATGCAGCTCTCGATTTGATCTCAAAACAAGTGCATCTACTCACGACCGCTCATGCTGTAAACACAGTCCAGTGCATCTACTCACGACCGCTCATGCTGTAAACACAGTCCAGTGCATCTACTCACGACCGCTCATGCTGTAAACACAGTCCAGTGCATCTACTCACGACCGCTCATGCTGTAAACACAGTCCAGTTCAAAGTGAAGGGCACAGATCCATATATGGCAATGGTCTATTTGCATATAGGCCTACTGCAGCTCTGATTGGTTATGGCGCACCGGTCTGTGTACGAGCTGAGTAGTGCGTGTCAATGCAATAGAATCCTACTCCGATGCGTTCTGCCTACAACAAACTCTCTTGCGTAGTTCGTTTTGTTTCGGTATGTTGCATTGAAAGTGTCTAATATCGTGTTGATTCGATCACAACAGCCACAGTAAAGGGACACGTTGATAGTGTTAACAAGAGAAAACTCTAGAACGGCGGTAACGGTTCACGATTACTTTCTGGGTCCAAACACAAGCCGAGATCTACCCGCTCAGATTAGTTTTTTTTAAATGGCTTTAAAAAAAAATGTAAGCCTATACAACAACCAGTTGATGGACTAGGAATGTCTTGGAGATGGACGTGACCACTCTGCTTTAGGAAGGTCAGGCTGGTTCTTATCTTCTGGGGGCTGATATTACTGTCTCAGTCCCCGGGGGAGGGAGACACGGGGCAGTCTGGGGGCTGATATTACTGTCTCAGTCCCCGGGGGGGAGACACGGGGCAGTCTGGGGGCTGATGAGGGAACATTGTTCATATGTCTGTATCTGTGTGTGTTTTAACCATAAACTGTCTCTCTCTCCGTCTGTCACTAGGGGAGGTGTGTGTGGAGGTTGCCATGGGGACAGCGGTTGGCAACAGTGACGTGTGGTTCCGTTTCAACGAGGGCGTGTCCAACGCCGTGCGACGCAACATCTACATCAGAGAACTGCTATAACACACACACACACACACGTTAGAATGTTAGTATGTAAATGACCACGAGTCAATCTGTCAAACCACCTCTTTATTATGTTTGATTGACAGTGGAAACAGCCAATAAAAACGTTTGTATTCTGATTGACAGTAGAAACAGCCAATAAAATCATTTGTATTCTGATTGACAGTAGAAACAGCCAATAAAAACAGTGTATTCTGATTGACAGTGGGGTAAAAAGCCAATAAAAAGTGAGTTTGTTGTTAACTAAAATCAATCTGGTTCTTTTAACAAAGGAAGGGAGCTACTTTCAATGCAGGACATTCTGCTCATAGGAAGGAAGGGGACTACTTTCAATGCAGGACATGCTGCTCACAGGAAGGAAGGGGACTACTTTCAACTAAAACCATAGACATGGATGTACAAATAAATAGGACGGGATAACTTTGTGTGTGTGTGTGTGTCTCAGTGTTGTGTGTGTATCCGTGTGTGCGTCCGTTAGAGGATCACACATTTGCCTTTCTCCACCCAGGGGTTGGCCCTCATCAGCTCTGGGTTCAGGAACGGGTCGTCACACACACACCCCTCGATCCATTTCACCAGCCTGCCAAGAGAACACACACACACACACCCCGTTAGACCACACCCCTCGATCCACTGGGATTCAATCCGATCTCAGGTTGAGGTTCTAGGTGTTTTTTAAAGGTTCTGATTGGGCCGACAGTGTTTACCGGGAATAGGATCTCCCCTAACGCGGAAACATGTGCCTTTTAAAACCCATGATGGGTTTGAATCACAGACTTCGACAAGTTTGCTAGATTGAACCCCAGACTTCGACAAGTTTGCTAGATTGAATCCCGGGCTTAGACAAGGTTGCTAGATTGAATCCCAGACTTGGACAAGGTTGCTAGATTGAATCCCAGACTTGGACAAGGTTGCTAGATTGAATCCCAGACTTGGACAAGGTTGCTAGATTGAATCCCAGACTTGGACAAGGTTGCTAGATTGAATCCCAGACTTGGACAAGGTTGCTAGATTGAATCCCAGACTTAGACAAGGTTGCTAGATTGAATCCCGGACTTAGACAAGGTTGCTAGATTGAATCCCGGACTTAGACAAGGTTGCTAGATTGAATCCTAGATGAGACTTGTTTTTACAACCTGACCCAACAATCCGAACTATTCACTATTCACTATTGTTTCTGCCTGAACAGCTTTAAATATGTCAACCAAAGTGCAGCAGCCTAGTGGTTAGAGCACTGGGCCGGTCAACGAAAGGTCCCTGGTTTGAATACCGGAGCGGAACAAGCTGAACAATCTGTTGATGTGACCTTGAGCAAGGCATTTAAACCCATAATGATTTCCAGGGAGGGACATACAACTGTGGCTGACCCTGTAAAACAACACATTACACTGCACCTATCATACTACTATATAGATCACAGTGGTGTGGAGACCAGCCAACATCACTATATAGATCACAGTGGTGTGGAGACCAGCCAACACCACTATATAGATCACAGTGGTGTGGAGACCAGTGGACCACTATAGAGATCACAGTGGTGTGGAGACCAGTAGTGAATGCATGCATTTCATACATTTTTTTTTTCTTCTGTGCTGGCCCCCCATGGGAATCGAACCCGCAAACACCATGCTCTACCAACTGAGCTACAGGGAACCCCTGTTTTAATACATTTGCAAACATTTCTGTAAACCTGTTTTCAATTTGTCATTATGGGATATTGTGTCTAGATTGCTGAGGATTTTTTGGTATTTAATATATTTTAAAGGCTGTAACGTAACAAAAGGGTCGTCCAAAGGGGAGCACTTCACACGCGTGGCGTGTGAAGTGCTCATAACTTACTTTAAAACCTGTTGGGGATCTGATCCCGGTATTGGGATTTATTGTCAAGAGACCATGGCGAGAAATTCAAAACTGCAAGAATCTAATAATTTCAATTTCTCAAACAATCAACTATTTTTCACCATTTGAAAGATAAACATCTCCTAAATCCAACCACATTGTCCGATTTCAAAGAGGCTTTACGGCGAAAGCATAAAGTTAGGTTATGTTAGGAGAGTACATTGAAAATAGCTGTGTGTAATGTTTTGTCAATTCAAAGACAGGCGTCACCAAAAGCAGATAACCAGCTAAAATGATGCACTAACCTTTGACAATCTTCCTCAGATGACACTCCTAGGACATTATGTTATACAATACATGCATTTTTTGTTCCATCAAGTTCATATTTATATCCAAAAACAGCATTTTACAGTAGCGGTGAAATTCAGAATTTTTTTCCCCTCAAATGCTTCCGGTGAATCAACGTTACAATTTACAAAATTACTATTCGAAAACATTGGTAAATTATAATGTTGTCATTCAAAGAATTATAGTTTAACATTTCGTAAATGCTACTGCATTGCCAGATTTCAAAATAACTTTACTGGGAAATCACACTTTGCAATAAACGGGGTGCTGTGCTAAGAACAATAGGCTAGGATATACAGGTTAGCACCATCTTGTAACCATCTAATATCAATAATACTATTGTCAATAATCCCTTACCTTTGATTATCTTCATCCATTGGCACTTCCAGGAATCCCAGGTCCACAACAAATGTGGTTTCTTTCGACAAAGTTCATAATTTATGTCCAAATAACTCCAAGTTGTTCCATGTTGTTAGCGCTTCGGTAGGCTACTCAAAAGTAGGGGGGGAGTCACGACGAAAAGTTGTAAAAAATTATCTATTTACGTTCGTTCAAACATGTCAAACGTTGTTTAGCATCAATCTTTAGGGCCATTTTTAACGTGAAACATCAGTAATGTTTCAACCCGACCTCTCCTGTGTCTTGAAAAACGTTTTTGAAAAATGTCTCGCCTCACATGAATGCGCAATAATGAAGTGAGGACATCCCAGGGACGTCAACTTCTCTTCCTTGTCATCCGGTCTCTGTTCATCATAGACGCTTCAAACAACTTTATAAAGATCGTTGACATCTAGTGGAAGCCGTAGGAAGTGCGAAATGAATCCTTTGTCACTGTGTGATCTATTAGCAATGACTCGAAAATAGTACAGCCACAAAATTCTCATTTCCTGGTTGTATTTTTCTCAGGTTTTTGCCTGCCATATGAGTTTTGTTATACTTACAGACACCATTCAAACAGTTTGAGAAAATTCAGAGTGTTTTCCATCCAAATCTGTTAATAATATGCATATCCTAGCTTCTGAGTTGGTGTAGGAGGCAGTTAAAAATGGGCACATATTTTTTTCAAAATTCTCAATACTGCCCCCTAGCCCCAACAGGTTGAAACACTAATACAAAAACAACCGACAACAGTTCCATCAGGTGAACATACACTAAACAGGAAAACAACTACCCACAAACAACAGGAAAAAAACACCCCTACTAAATATGACCTCCAATTAGAGGCAACGAGGAACAGCTGCCTCTAATTGAAGGTCAACCCAATAAACCTCAACATAGAAATAGATAACTAGAACTCAAGCTTAGAAATAGAGAACATAGAACAAACACAAACACCCCCGTTACGCCCTGACTACTCTACCGTAGAAAATAAGAACTTATATTGGTGAGGACGTGACAGTAAGACAGGGGAACCTATCTCAACATGACAGAAAGTAAGACAGTGGAACCCATCTCAACATGACAGAAAGTAAGACAGTGGAACCCATCTCAACATGACAGAAAGTAAGACAGGGGAACCCATCTCAACATGACAGAAAGTAAGACAGGAGAACCCATCTCAACATGACAGAAAGTAAGACAGGAGAACCTATTTCAACATGACGGAGAGTAAGACAGGGGAACCTATTTCTCAGCTGTGAGTTGTTATTTTTTTCATTTTCGTTTTGTTTCGGTATGTTGCATTGAAAGTGTCTAATATCGTGTTGATTCGAGCACTCCTGGAAGTGACAGATTTTGACTCATATTGAGTGATAAGACTGAGCTATTTAAAAACACTTTTTCAACATTTCAAGATAGCAGTTAGTTCAGTTTGATCTTATTAAAGACAGCTGTATATTATTTTTTTTGACCCAAAAATATTCTATGTTCACACCCACTTTTTTTGCACTATGTTTGAAGGCTGTCAACTTCTCAGGAGGAGAATCACTTAGCCTTTCAACTAATTTTCAAATGATAGGATGCCTATTTAAAAACACTTTTTCAACATTTCAAGATAGCAGTTAGTTCAGTTTTATCTTATTAAAGACAGCTGTATAATTTTTTTATTCATTTTGACATATTTTTTGGGACCACTTTTTTTGCTCTGTTTGAAGGCTGTCAGCTTCTTCTCAGGAAGAGAATCACTTAGCCTTTCGACTAATTTTCAAATTATAGGATGCCTATTTTAAAACACTTTCTCTACATTTCAAGATAGCAGTTAGTTAATATTGAGCATATCAAAGACAGCTGCAACTTTATTTTATTAATTTTCACACAAATTTTTTTACCCAAAATTATTCTAATTCCACAGTCTCTGTCAATGAACTATGTTGAGCTGTGTGCCTGGTGATTGAACAGGTTACCAGGTGTGTTTTTGAATATAGTTCTTAATGGCTTCAGTGGTGTGCTGGGGTCCATTGCTTGCTAAGGGGGAACCTCCCACCCGGGTTTAGCCAACAGGGGGCGCACCCAACCCCTCTAGTAAAACTGAATGTCTCTCTCTCTCTCTCTCTCTCTCTCTCTCTCTCTCTCTCTCTCTCTCTCTCTCTCTCTCTCTCTCTCTCTCTCTCTCTCAGGCTATGAAAAAGCCCCACCTCCTCTCGCTCAGCCATTCTTACTGTTGGATACATAAATATCCAACAAGTCAACACACTGGAGACATGACCTTCTGTTATTATTAACAACTGTTTAATTAACAGACAGAGACACAATGGTAGAGTTTAGTCTCTCCACCTGACTCTTTCTGCTTTTCACAAAGAAAGATATTATATTTTACAGAGATCTTGTGTTAGAAATACTCACCAATTTAGTTTTTACTCTGGTTTTTTATCCTCAGTAGTGTAGAATTTATTATGCTGTTTAATTAAACTGACCTGTCCGACGGATACGGAAGCACCCAGGAGGAATATAAATATCTGAACCAAAGAGTTTCTAAACCAAGAGGCGCAACATTGCGAGACTTCTGGGAACAGAAATAGACCTAAACTGACCTGTCCGAAGGATACGGAAGCACCCCGGAACATAAATATCTGAACCACTTCCGGGAACATTTATGAAATAGACCTAAACTGACCTGTCCAGGGGTGTTTTGAGAAATCAATGAGAAGAAGAAGTGAACAAATCTTCCTTATATATAGTTGTTAATTTTCACCTGAAATCTTTAAAGTCACAATCTAGATTCAAGACAATGTTTTTAAAAGTAGTTGAACCATGTTATTACTCTAACCTCGTGAAAATAACTAATTGACACGTTTTCATTTTCGGCAGAAACAACTTTATATAATATATATATATATATAAAATCAAAGTCACGCTATTGTGATATATATATATAGCGTGACTTTGATTTTGACTTTGACTTTGATTTTTTGCGCAGTTCGGCATTGACGTCGCTTATAATAAGTGTGATCGGTGGATTTCTATTGGAGAAGCAGTTTATTCTGGACCATCCAATCACAAGCGAGAAAAAAATAACTTTAACCCGGAAATAGTTAACCCAAAGAGTTTTACCGCGGAAATTAAGCAGATAGACTGAGACGGGAGAAGAATTAAAAACAAATAAAAAACCACTGAACAGACTAAAAAAAGTAGTATTAAATAGATATTATTGTCATCATATTATTATTATACACTAGTAAAAGACCTCGGCAGGTCAGTCACATAGAGATATTAAACTTTGACCGACTTCTATGGACGAGGAGTACGACGAGATGTTCGGGACACCGGACGAGTACGAACAACAGTTCGCCGATGAGCTGCAGGTTCTGGCTGAGATGGACTGTGAGTAGTAGTCAAGCTAGACGGAATAACAAGTTAATCTGGTCTGGTCAACACTTAAATATACAACAGTATTATTATTATTATTATTATTATTATGAATAAACCGACTGGACGTCAGGTGATATAATAGTCAAGCTAGACGGAATAACAAGTTAGTCTGGTTAACACTTAAATATCCAACAGTATTATTATTATTATTATGATGATTAAACCGACTGGACGTCAGGTGATATAATAGTCAAGCTAGACGGAATAACAAGTTAGTCTGGTCTGGTCAACACTTAAATATCCAACAGTATTATTATTATTTATTATTATTAATATTAAACCGTTTTGAAAAGTTGCTTTATAAGGGGGGGGGGGGGGGGGGGGTCGTCAATATTTACAACAGGTGTGGACTTTACTGTGAAATGCTTACTTACGAGCCCTTCTCCAACAATGCACAGTTAAAACAGTAGGAAAAGGATTAGAAACAGAAAATAGTAAGACAATAGCCAGTGGAGACCCGTTTTTTTGCATGTTATTTTGGCGTTAATACGTGTCACATCAGTTAGCAAACAATGTAAAAAATAAATATATATATTATTTAAAAAATCATTGTGTTAAAAAAGCCGCATGCAAACTTGGTCTCTTTTTTTTGTTTTCTTGAGTAAAGCAGCTCCAAAATGCAGGTGTTTCAGCCCAGCTCAGTGCTTTCTGTGGTGGAGGGGCAGCCAGGGGAAAATACGGAGCGTTGCGCCATGATTGGCTCACTGTTCTGTCGCACATGGGGACACTAAGTCAACGCCAAATCTAAGGGTAGAGCTCTAAAATTCAAGGCCCTTTGGGTGCTGCCATAGAGTTGCATTAGAAGTGCCCATCCAAGAAGTCTTAAGGTCATTGGCCATAGATGCAGTGGGTTAACTCGTATACTTGCGTTCTCTGTCCTCAATTGCGTTTCCTCGTCTCCTTCTCAAAACCCATTGAATGAGAAGGTCAGAGGTCCCTACCCTCTCACCTTCTTATCCAATGTGTTTTGAGGAGGAGGTCGAGGACGTGAGGAATGTGGGAAATGCAGTGGTACTCCCTCTCAAAGCCCATTGGAGCAGGGAAGGTTCCTCAACTCCCTCACAAAGCCCATTGGTGGAGAGCAGGGAAGGATCCACACCTCCCTCTCAAAGCCCATTGGTGGAGAGCAGGGAAGGATCCGCACCTCCCTCTCAAAGCCCATTGGAGGAGAGCAGGGAAGGATCCGCACATCCCTCACAAAGCCTATTGGTGGAGAGCAGGGAAGGATCCGCACCTCCCTCTCAAAGCCCATTGGTGGAGAGCAGGGAAGGATCCGCACCTCCCTCTCAAAGCCTATTGGTGGAGAGCAGGGAAGGATCCTCCCCTCAGGCTACAATGCACTTTCAACGAGAGGCAAGTAGTGGAGTAAACAAGGACAGAGGAAGCCAGAATGAGATGTCTAGTAAATCACACACACACTGCTTGTAGAGTTTACTGGTTATAATGGTGTCATTATTGGAAAGATTTACTTGACCGAACCCATTGTATTATATTATTGTATTAAAACATATAGAACAGGACTGTTTAACATGGCTATAAATGATAGAGAAGTTGGACTAAACCACAAACAGACCTGCTACTAGGCAGGACAAAGAGACATGCTGTGTCCATATGGCATTTAGAATGACATGTAGATGGTGTGTTGTTGCTAGGGGGAGTTATGGTCTCATTGTGTTGTTGCTAGGGGGAGTTATGGTCTCATTGTGTTGTTGCTAGGGGAGTTATGGTCTCATTGTGTTGTTGCTAGGGGGAGTTGTGGTCTCATTGTAACATGTAGATGTTGTTGCTAGGGGGAGTTACGGTCTCATTGACATGTAGATGTTGTTGCTAGGGGGAGTTACGGTCTCATTGACATGTAGATGTTGTTGCTAGGGGGAGTTTTGGTCTCATTGTGACGTGTAGATGTTGTTGCTAGGGGGAGTTACGGTCTCATTGTGACGTGTAGCTGTTGTGTTGTTGCTAGGGTGAGTTGTGGTCTCATTGTGACATGTAGATGTTGTGGTGTTGCTAGGGGGAGTTATGGTCTCATTGTGTTGCTAGGTGTTGTGTTTCTAGGGGGAGTCTTATTTTTGTAACTGTGAAGCTGGAAGAAAATTATATTTGAATGTTTACCAAACCATTTTGAAATGTTGAACCTGGTGTCTGGTCCCTGTATTTATAGAAAGAGCCAAGTACAGAAATAGTTTCACTAATATCCTACTAGTCAGTGACGACTGTATTGAGTTTGACAGCGTCTATGTGAGTTTTCTTCCAGTATTATAGACACCCCTTTCCAGTATTATAGACACCCCTTTCCAGTATTATAGACACCCCTTTCCAGTATTATAGACACCCCTTTCCAGTATTATAGACACCCCTTTCCAGTATTATAGACACCCCTTTCCAGTATTATAGACACCCCTTTCCAGTATTATAATAGACACCCCTTTCCAGTATTATAATAGACACCCCTTTCCAGTAGTATTATAATAGACACCCCTTTCCAGTAGTATTATAATAGACACCCCTTTCCAGTAGTATTATAGACACCCCTTTCCAGTAGTATTATAATAGACACCCCTTTCCAGTATTATAATAGACACCCCTTTCCAGTAGTATTATAATAGACACCCCTTTCCAGTAGTATTATAATAGACACCCCTTTCCAGTAGTATTATAATAGACACCCCTTTCCAGTAGTATTATAATAGACACCCCTTTCCAGTAGTATTATAATAGACACCCCTTTCCAGTAGTATTATAATAGACACCCCTTTCCAGTAGTATTATAATAGACACCCCTTTCCAGTAGTATTATAATAGACACCCCTTTCCAGTAGTATTATAGACACCCCTTTCCAGTAGTATTATAATAGACACCCCTTTCCAGTAGTATTATAGACACCCCTTTCCAGTAGTATTATAGACACCCCTTTCCAGTAGTATTATAATAGACACCCCTTTCCAGTAGTATTATAATAGACACCCCTTTCCAGTAGTATTATAGACACCCCTTTCCAGTAGTATTATAATAGACACCCCTTTCCAGTAGTATTATAATAGACACCCCTTTCCAGTAGTATTATAATAGACACCCCTTTCCAGTAGTATTATAATAGACACCCCTTTCCAGTAGTATTATAGACACCCCTTTCCAGTAGTATTATAGACACCCCTTTCCAGTAGTATTATAGACACCCCTTTCCAGTAGTATTTTAGACACTGTCCTGGGATTTCCTGACTTCTCTATAGAGGAACCCCTCCCCTTCCTGTTGTATAGCTTGTAAACGTTACAGATCAAATCATGTTTCTGTGGGAGTCTCAGCTTTTCATAGATCGTTTTTAATAGCTGGTCGCTCAAACCATTCAGACTCTATGGTTGTTGTAAAAAGCCCCTTGGAGATCTTCCCTTGTCTCACAAACAGCGCTGTAACTCAGCCTCTGTTATTAATCACACAGACTCATGGGACCAACGGATGCAGGAGAAATGGATGAATCTAATGGTGCAGAAGTTCAGGTTCCCACACGGCCATGTTACAGATCTTGGTTAGGGTTCCCACATTGCCATATCTCCACGTTACAGATCTTGGTTAGGGTTCCCACATTGCCATATCTCCACGTTACAGATCTTGGTTAGGGTTCCCACATTGCCATATCTCCACGTTACAGATCTTGGTTAGGGTTCCCACATTGCCATATCTCCACGTTACAGATCTTGGTTAGGGTTCCCACATTGCCATATCTCCACGTTACAGATCTTGGTTAGGGTTCCCACACGGCCATATCTCCCTGTTACAAATCTTGTTCACAGGAGACCTCTGGTACTTAGTTAGGGTTCTACTTAGTTATCTGTATCTCCTAACACCTGTGTGTAATTGGACGAAGGACGCCAGAAAAGTGTTGTCACTGAAAAATACTGTCGGCTACAGACTATTCTGATGTGTGTGTGGTGTGTGTGTGTGTGTGTGTGTGTGTGTGTGTGTGTGTGTGTGTGTGTGTGTGTGTGTGTGTGTGTGTGTGTGTGTGTGTGTGTGTGTGTGTGTGTGTGTGTGTGTGTGTGTGTGTGTGTGTGTGTGTGTGGTCAGTTGATCCGGCCCCGTCCACTAAGCGGTCAGAGTTCAGGAAGCAGAAACCTCAGTTGTTCCAGGAAGCCATCACCGCTGGTGACCAGCCACTCAGGAACCAATCACAGGCATCGTCAGAACGGAGCCTCGGCCAATTGGAAGGCCCGCCTGTGACGTGTGACAGAGAGGACATAGAACACCTGCTGGCGGATGAGCCAATCAGTGAGTAGCTCCTCCCTCTTCTCAGCCGTTGGGGGGGAGAGAGAGGGAGGGAGGGAGATGGAGAGAGAGAGTGAGTTGTCTCTTGTCGTTGATATATTTGTATCCCTGTGTAGCTCCCAAGGCTAAGCGTCTGAGGCAGGATGTGGCCAAGAAGCTGTTTGAGGTGTCTCAGGTTGATGACATCACGCCCCCATCGTCTCCAGAGGAGTTCCATCGACCTCCGAGCAGCAGGTAGGACCGTGGGGTCAATGGTCATACTGGGACCAGCCCTCTGATAACCCACTAGTACATCAACTAGAACCACAGCCCTCTGATAACCCACTAGTACATCAACTAGAACCAGCCCTCTGATAACCCACTAGTACATCAACTAGAACCACAGCCCTCTGATAACCCACTAGTACATCAACTAGAACCACAGCCCTCTGATAACCCACTAGTACATCAACTAGAACCAGCCCTCTGATAACCCACTAGTACATCAACTAGAACCAGCCCTCTGATAACCCACTAGTACATCAACTAGAACCAGCCCTCTGATAACCCACTAGTACATCAACTAGAACCAGCCCTCTGATAACCCACTAGTACATCAACTAGAACCACAGCCCTCTGATAACCCACTAGTACATCAACTAGAACCACAGCCCTCTGATAACCCACTACTACATCAACTAGAACCAGCCCTCTGATAACCCACTAGTACATCAACTAGAACCACAGCCCTCTGATAACCCACTAGTACATCAACTAGAACCAGCCCTCTGATAACCCACTAGTACATCAACTAGAACCAGCCCTCTGATAACCCACTAGTACATCAACTAGAACCAGCCCTCTGATAACCCACTAGTACATCAACTAGAACCACAGCCCTCTGATAACCCACTAGTACATCAACTAGAACCAGCCCTCTGATAACCCACTACTACATCAACTAGAACCAGCCCTCTGATAACCCACTAGTACATCAACTAGAACCACAGCCCTCTGATAACCCACTACTACATCAACTAGAACCACAGCCCTCTGATAACCCACTAGTACATCAACTAGAACCAGCCCTCTGATAACCCACTACTACATCAACTAGAACCAGCCCTCTGATAACCCACTAGTACATCAACTAGAACCAGCCCTCTGATAACCCACTACTACATCAACTAGAACCACAGCCCTCTGATAACCCACTAGTACATCAACTAGAACCAGCCCTCTGATAACCCACTAGTACATCAACTAGAACCACAGCCCTCTGATAACCCACTAGTACATCAACTAGAACCAGCCCTCTGATAACCCACTAGTACATCAACTAGAACCAGCCCTCTGATAACCCACTAGTACATCAACTAGAACCAGCCCTCTGATAACCCACTAGTACATCAACTAGAACCAGCCCTCTGATAACCCACTACTACATCAACTAGAACCACAGCCCTCTGATAACCCACTAGTACATCAACTAGAACCACAGCCCTCTGATAACCCACTAGTACATAAACTAGAACCAGCCCTCTGATAACCCACTAGTACATCAACTAGAACCACAGCCCTCTGATAACCCACTAGTACATCAACTAGAACCAGCCCTCTGATAACCCACTAGTACATCAACTAGAACCAGCCCTCTGATAACCCACTAGTACATCAACTAGAACCACAGCCCTCTGATAACCCACTAGTACATCAACTAGAACCAGCCCTCTGATAACCCACTAGTACATCAACTAGAACCACAGCCCTCTGATAACCCACTAGTACATCAACTAGAACCACAGCCCTCTGATAACCCACTACTACATCAACTAGAACCAGCCCTCTGATAACCCACTACTACATCAACTAGAACCAGCCCTCTGATAACCCACTACTACATCAACTAGAACCAGCCCTCTGATAACCCACTAGTACATCAACTAGAACCACAGCCCTCTGATAACCCACTAGTACATCAACTAGAACCACAGCCCTCTGATAACCCACTAGTACATCAACTAGAACCAGCCCTCTGATAACCCACTAGTACATCAACTAGAACCAGCCCTCTGATAACCCACTAGTACATCAACTAGAACCAGCCCTCTGATAACCCACTAGTACATCAACTAGAACCAGCCCTCTGATAACCCACTAGTACATCAACTAGAACCAGCCCTCTGATAACCCACTAGTACATCAACTAGAACCAGCCCTCTGATAACCCACTAGTACATCAACTAGAACCACAGCCCTCTGATAACCCACTAGTACATCAACTAGAACGAGCCCTCTGATAACCCACTACTACATCAACTAGAACCAGCCCTCTGATAACCCACTAGTACATCAACTAGAACCAGCCCTCTGATAACCCACTAGTACATCAACTAGAACCACAGCCCTCTGATAACCCACTAGTACATCAACTAGAACCAGCCCTCTGATAACCCACTAGTACATCAACTAGAACCACAGCCCTCTGATAACCCACTAGTACATCAACTAGAACCACAGCCCTCTGATAACCCACTAGTACATCAACTAGAACCAGCCCTCTGATAACCCACTAGTACATCAACTAGAACCAGCCCTCTGATAACCCACTAGTACATCAACTAGAACCAGCCCTCTGATAACCCACTACTACATCAACTAGAACCACAGCCCTCTGATAACCCACTAGTACATCAACTAGAACCACAGCCCTCTGATAACCCACTAGTACATAAACTAGAACCAGCCCTCTGATAACCCACTAGTACATCAACTAGAACCACAGCCCTCTGATAACCCACTAGTACATCAACTAGAACCAGCCCTCTGATAACCCACTAGTACATCAACTAGAACCAGCCCTCTGATAACCCACTAGTACATCAACTAGAACCACAGCCCTCTGATAACCCACTAGTACATCAACTAGAACCAGCCCTCTGATAACCCACTAGTACATCAACTAGAACCACAGCCCTCTGATAACCCACTAGTACATCAACTAGAACCACAGCCCTCTGATAACCCACTACTACATCAACTAGAACCAGCCCTCTGATAACCCACTACTACATCAACTAGAACCAGCCCTCTGATAACCCACTACTACATCAACTAGAACCAGCCCTCTGATAACCCACTAGTACATCAACTAGAACCACAGCCCTCTGATAACCCACTAGTACATCAACTAGAACCACAGCCCTCTGATAACCCACTAGTACATCAACTAGAACCAGCCCTCTGATAACCCACTAGTACATCAACTAGAACCAGCCCTCTGATAACCCACTAGTACATCAACTAGAACCAGCCCTCTGATAACCCACTAGTACATCAACTAGAACCAGCCCTCTGATAACCCACTAGTACATCAACTAGAACCAGCCCTCTGATAACCCACTAGTACATCAACTAGAACCAGCCCTCTGATAACCCACTAGTACATCAACTAGAACCACAGCCCTCTGATAACCCACTAGTACATCAACTAGAACCAGCCCTCTGATAACCCACTACTACATCAACTAGAACCAGCCCTCTGATAACCCACTAGTACATCAACTAGAACCAGCCCTCTGATAACCCACTAGTACATCAACTAGAACCACAGCCCTCTGATAACCCACTAGTACATCAACTAGAACCAGCCCTCTGATAACCCACTAGTACATCAACTAGAACCACAGCCCTCTGATAACCCACTAGTACATCAACTAGAACCACAGCCCTCTGATAACCCACTAGTACATCAACTAGAACCAGCCCTCTGATAACCCACTAGTACATCAACTAGAACCAGCCCTCTGATAACCCACTAGTACATCAACTAGAACCAGCCCTCTGATAACCCACTACTACATCAACTAGAACCACAGCCCTCTGATAACCCACTAGTACATCAACTAGAACCACAGCCCTCTGATAACCCACTAGTACATAAACTAGAACCAGCCCTCTGATAACCCACTAGTACATCAACTAGAACCACAGCCCTCTGATAACCCACTAGTACATCAACTAGAACCAGCCCTCTGATAACCCACTAGTACATCAACTAGAACCAGCCCTCTGATAACCCACTAGTACATCAACTAGAACCACAGCCCTCTGATAACCCACTAGTACATCAACTAGAACCAGCCCTCTGATAACCCACTAGTACATCAACTAGAACCACAGCCCTCTGATAACCCACTAGTACATCAACTAGAACCACAGCCCTCTGATAACCCACTACTACATCAACTAGAACCAGCCCTCTGATAACCCACTACTACATCAACTAGAACCAGCCCTCTGATAACCCACTACTACATCAACTAGAACCAGCCCTCTGATAACCCACTAGTACATCAACTAGAACCACAGCCCTCTGATAACCCACTAGTACATCAACTAGAACCACAGCCCTCTGATAACCCACTAGTACATCAACTAGAACCAGCCCTCTGATAACCCACTAGTACATCAACTAGAACCAGCCCTCTGATAACCCACTAGTACATCAACTAGAACCAGCCCTCTGATAACCCACTAGTACATCAACTAGAACCAGCCCTCTGATAACCCACTAGTACATCAACTAGAACCAGCCCTCTGATAACCCACTAGTACATCAACTAGAACCAGCCCTCTGATAACCCACTAGTACATCAACTAGAACCACAGCCCTCTGATAACCCACTAGTACATCAACTAGAACCAGCCCTCTGATAACCCACTACTACATCAACTAGAACCAGCCCTCTGATAACCCACTAGTACATCAACTAGAACCAGCCCTCTGATAACCCACTAGTACATCAACTAGAACCACAGCCCTCTGATAACCCACTAGTACATCAACTAGAACCAGCCCTCTGATAACCCACTAGTACATCAACTAGAACCACAGCCCTCTGATAACCCACTAGTACATCAACTAGAACCACAGCCCTCTGATAACCCACTAGTACATCAACTAGAACCAGCCCTCTGATAACCCACTAGTACATCAACTAGAACCACAGCCCTCTGATAACCCACTAGTACATCAACTAGAACCAGCCCTCTGATAACCCACTAGTACATCAACTAGAACCAGCCCTCTGATAACCCACTAGTACATCAACTAGAACCACAGCCCTCTGATAACCCACTAGTACATCAACTAGAACCAGCCCTCTGATAACCCACTAGTACATCAACTAGAACCACAGCCCTCTGATAACCCACTAGTACATCAACTAGAACCACAGCCCTCTGATAACCCACTACTACATCAACTAGAACCAGCCCTCTGATAACCCACTACTACATCAACTAGAACCAGCCCTCTGATAACCCACTACTACATCAACTAGAACCAGCCCTCTGATAACCCACTAGTACATCAACTAGAACCACAGCCCTCTGATAACCCACTAGTACATCAACTAGAACCACAGCCCTCTGATAACCCACTAGTACATCAACTAGAACCAGCCCTCTGATAACCCACTAGTACATCAACTAGAACCAGCCCTCTGATAACCCACTAGTACATCAACTAGAACCAGCCCTCTGATAACCCACTAGTACATCAACTAGAACCAGCCCTCTGATAACCCACTAGTACATCAACTAGAACCAGCCCTCTGATAACCCACTAGTACATCAACTAGAACCAGCCCTCTGATAACCCACTAGTACATCAACTAGAACCACAGCCCTCTGATAACCCACTAGTACATCAACTAGAACCAGCCCTCTGATAACCCACTACTACATCAACTAGAACCAGCCCTCTGATAACCCACTAGTACATCAACTAGAACCAGCCCTCTGATAACCCACTAGTACATCAACTAGAACCACAGCCCTCTGATAACCCACTAGTACATCAACTAGAACCAGCCCTCTGATAACCCACTAGTACATCAACTAGAACCACAGCCCTCTGATAACCCACTAGTACATCAACTAGAACCACAGCCCTCTGATAACCCACTAGTACATCAACTAGAACCAGCCCTCTGATAACCCACTAGTACATCAACTAGAACCAGCCCTCTGATAACCCACTAGTACATCAACTAGAACCAGCCCTCTGATAACCCACTAGTACATCAACTAGAACCAGCCCTCTGATAACCCACTAGTACATCAACTAGAACCACAGCCCTCTTATAACTAGTACACCACAATACACATCAAAAAACAATAAACACATTAAAATAAATACACATTAAATGTGGACCGATTTAATCAGCATGGCCAATTTAATTAGGGACTATTTCAAGTTTTTCATATCAATCGGTAATTGGCCTTTTTTTGGACACCGATTATGGCCGATTACATTGCAATCCACGAGGAGACTGTGTGGCAGGCTGACTTCCTGTTTGGCAAACTCCCAAGAGAGCTGTCATGTGCCTTTTACTGAGGAGTGTCTTCCGTCTGGTGACTCTACCCATAAAGGCCTGATTTGGTGGAGTGCTGCAGAGATGGGTGTCCTTCTGGAAGGTTCTCCCATCTCCACAGAGGAACTCTGGAGCTCTGTTAGAGTGACCAACAGGTTCTTGGTCACCTCTCTGACCAAGGCCCTTCTCCCCCGTTTGCTCAGTTTGGCCGGGCTGCCAGCTCTAGGATGAGTCTTGGTGGTTCCAAACTTCTTCCAACCCTAACCCGTTTTTATCCTAATTAGTTAAAGCAAATGTATTTTTGTATCCACTCTCGTTGGACTTTGGCTGAAATATTCTACTTCAATTTCTAAACAGTTTTGTGAATCTTAGCTAAACAAGGAAGCCTTGAAAATGGGTAATAATAATTATTAAGGTGAGTACTATCCTTTTATGGAGCGGCAGCACGAACTGATTTCCATGCTTTTTGAATATTTCCCGATAACCCAGTTTGTTTTGTTTAGTTTAACCTCTATGGGCTAGGCGGGACGAATTCGTCCCACCTACGTAACAGCCACCTGTATCCAGTGGCGCGATTTTTGAATCGTTTGAAATACTATTACTTCAATTTCTCAAACATATGACTATTTTACAGCTATTTAAAGACAAGACTCTCGTTAATCTAACCACACTGTCCGATTTCAAAAAGGCTTTACAACGAAAGCAAAACATTAGATTATGTCAGGAGAGTGCCCAGCCAGAAATAATCAGACACCCATTTTTCAAGCTAGCATATAATGTCACCAAAAACCCAAACCACAGCTAAATGCAGCACTAACCTTTTATGATCTTCATCAGATGACACACCTAGGACATTATGTTATACAATACATGCATGTCTGTTCAATCAAGTTCATATTTATATCAAAAAACAGCTTTTTACATTAGCATGTGACGTTCAGAAAAAGCATACTTCCGGGGAATTTACTAACAGTTTGCTAAATTACTCACGATAAACGTTCACAAAAAGCATAACAATTATTTTAAGAATTATAGATACATTACTCCTCTATGCACTCGATATGTCCGATTTTAAAATAGCTTTTCGGATGAAGCACATTTTGCAATATTCTAAGTACATAGCCCAGCCATCACGGCTAGCTATTTAGACACCCAGCAAGTTTAGCCTTCACCATAATCACATTTCCTATAAGAAAAATGTTCTTACCTTTCCTGTTCTTCGTCAGAATGCACTCCCAGGACTTCTACTTCAATAACAAATGTAGGTTTGGTCCAAAATAATCCATCGTTATATCCGAATAGCGGCGTTTTGTTCGTGCGTTCTAGACACTATCAGAATGGTAATCCACGGTCGTGCGCATGGCGTGACAAAAAATGTCTAAATATTCCATTACCGTACTTCGAAGCATGTCAACCGCTGTTTAAAACCAATTTTTATGCCATTTATCTCGTAGAAAAGCGATAATATTCCGACCGGGAATCTGCAATAAACTAAACAGCCTAATGAAAATACTCCACGGGGGGCTAATCGCGCACGCGCCTCACTCCATTGTCACCTAATGGGACACTTGAATAAGGCGATCATCTGTTTCAGCCTGAGGCTGCCTCGTCAACCTTCATGATTTTCCCGGCTTCTGAGAGCCTATTGGAGCCCTGGGAATTGTCACGTTACAGCTAAGATCCTTACTCTTCAATAAACAGATGCAAGACGCACGACTCCTTGTCAAACAGGCCACTTCCTGCATGAAACCTTGTCAGGTTTTTGCCTGCCATAGGAGTTCTGTTATACTCACAGACACCATTCAAACAGTTTTAGAAACTTTAGGGTGTTTTCTATCCAAACCTGAACAATAATATGCATATTCTAGCTTCTGAGTTGGTGTAGGAGGCAGTTAAAAATGGGCACATATTTTTTCCAAAATTCTCAATACTGCCCCCTAGCCCAAACAGGTTAACATTGCTATTGAGCCAATTTGTCGCCCCCCCCCCCCCCTCTATGGATTTTTTTTGTCTATTGCTAGAAAACCATTCAGGACTTATTTTTCTGTAAACAGCCTGAAAGAAAAGCTTTGACTGACTATCATTTCTCTGATCATTCAGAACGTTTTCCCCCCCCCTATCAGCATCCAGCCCAGTTTCATTGTGAAAAGGCTTAGAAGTTCTTTCAAAACATATAACATGGTGAATTAAATGCATCAATTATGTCATTTTCTTCCTGTAATGAGGCCAGTGTCTGAATTAATTTGTTGTGGCCTAGAGGAGGAAGTAGAGCCCTTCAGGTTCAATACCAGAGTCCAGAATGACCCCTCTACCCTGTCTGTCAGCTCTGAACACATGATAACCCTCTATATTAATACCAGAGTCCAGAATGACCCCTCTACCCCCCCCCCCCCCCCCACCCTGTCTGTCAGCTCTGAACACATGATAACCTCTATATTAATACCAGAGTCCAGAATGACCCCTCCACCCCTCTACTCCCCCCCTCTACCCTGTCTGTCAGCTCTGAACACATGATAACCCTCTATATTAATACCAGAGTCCAGAATGACCCCTCTACTCCCCCCCTCTACCCTGTCTGTCAGCTCTGAACACATGATAACCCTCTATATTAATACCAGAGTCCAGAATGACCCCTCTACTCCCCCCCCCCCCACCCTGTCTGTCAGCTCTGAACACATGATAACCCTCTATATTAATACCAGAGTCCAGACTAACCCTGTATATTATGTTATATATATATAATGTTATAATATATTAATGAACTATATATTATTTATTACATTATTGATGTAATTCCAGTTCAGGAAGTAAACTCCTAATTCCCAGATAAATCCAAGTCCGATTTTACGATTTTGTTTAGTCACATTTGAAAGTCCATCTGAAACGATTCTGTGTTCAACAGGTGGTTTACAGCTATCTATCTATCTATCTATCTATCTATCTATCTATCTATCTATCTATCTATCTATCTATCTATCTATCTATCTATCTATCTATCTATCTATCTATCTATCTATCTATCTATCTATCTATCTATCTATCTATCTATCTATCTATCTATCTATCTATCTATCTATCTATCTATCTATCTATCTATCTATCTATCTATCGATCGATCGAGGCCAATCAAAGTGTGTTTCTGTGTAGATAGATAGATGTATAGATACATAGATCTGCACCATTCTGTCTATCCGTATTAGTTTATAGAGCCGCAGTCAATGTCAATATGTGGAACTCTCAAATCAAAGTGTGTTTGTTTGATTGTGTTTGTTTGTGTGTAGACCCCAGCCAGTCCCGGTGATCTTGGACATCAGTGGCTTCGCAGCCATCCAGGAGTCTCCTCGGAGAGTCGCCGCGGCAACGTCGTCGTGTCACGTTCTGAAGCGCCCCCCGGCCGAGGGGGGATACGTTAGCGTGACGGACCAGACGGGAAACCGGGTCTACCTACGGCAAACAGACGACCTGAGGGGAAAGGTAAACTATCCAGCCAATCACTGAGCTACAACCTGATCCACCAATCACCTCTCTGTCTCTGTCTCTGTCTCTGTCTCTCTCTCTCTCTGTCTCTCTCTCTCTGTCTCTCTCTCTGTCTCTCTCTCTCTGTCTCTCTCTCTGTCTCTCTCTCTGTCTCTCTCTCTCTCTGTCTCTCTCTCTGTCTCTCTCTCTCTCTCTCTCTCTGTCTCTCTCTCTGTCTCTCTCTCGCTCTCTCCTCTCTCTCTCTGTCTCTCTCTCTCTGTCTCTCTGTCTCTGTCTCTCTGTCTCGCTCTCTCTCTATCTCTCTGTC
>NC_138300.1:61597500-61732500 GCF_965601325.2 Salmo salar
GCTCTGTGTCTCTCTCTCGCTCTGTGTCTCTCTCTCGCTCTGTGTCTCTCTCTCTCTCTCGCTCTGTGTCTCTCTCTCTCTCTCGCTCTGTGTCTCTCTCTCTCTCTCGCTCTGTGTCTCTCTCTCTCTCTCGCTCTGTGTCTCTCTCTCTCTCTCGCTCTGTGTCTCTCTCTCTCTCTCGCTCTGTGTCTCTCGCTCTGTGTCTCTCGCTCTGTGTCTCTCGCTCTGTGTCTCTCGCTCTGTCTCTCTCGCTCTGTCTCTCTCGCTCTGTGTCTCTCTCTCTCTCTCTCTCGCTCTGTGTCTCTCTCGCTCTGTGTCTCTCTCGCTCTGTCTCTCTCGCTCTGTGTCTCTCTCGCTCTGTCTCTCGCTCTCGCTGTCTCTCTCGCTCTCGCTCGCTGTCTCTCTCGCTCTCGCTCGCTGTCTCTCTCGCTCTCGCTCGCTGTCTCTCTCTCGCTGTCTCTCGCTCTCTCTCTCTGTCTCTCGCTCTCTCTCTCCGTCTCTCGCTCTCTCTCTCTGTCTCTCGCTCTGTCTCTCGCTCGCTCTCTCGCTCTCTCTCTCGCTCGCTCTCTCTCTCTCTGTCGCTCGCTCGCTCTCTCTCTCTGTCGCTCGCTCGCTCTCTCTCTCTGTCGCTCGCTCGCTCTCTCGCTCTCTCTCTCTGTCGCTCGCTCGCTCTCTCTCTCTGTCGCTCGCTCGCTCTCTCTCTCTGTCGCTCGCTCGCTCTCTCTCTCTGTCGCTCGCTCGCTCTCTCTCTCTGTCGCTCGCTCGCTCTCTCTCTCTGCTCGCTCGCTCTCTCTCTCTGTCGCTCGCTCTCTCTCTCTGTCGCTCGCTCTCTCTCTCTGTCTCTCGCTCTCTCGTCTCTCTCTCTGTCTGTCTGTCTGTCTGTCTGTCTGTCTGTCTGTCTGTCTGTCTGTCTGTCTGTCTGTCTGTCTGTCTGTCTGTCTGTCTGTCTCATATATATTTACTGGGTCTTATAGACTGTGGACCCCAGTCACTCTCTCTCTGTCTACCTTATTTACTGGGTCTTATAGACTGTGGACCCCAGTCACCTCTCTCTCTGTCTACCTTATTTACTGGGTCTTATAGACTGTGGACCCCAGTCACCTCTCTCTCTCTGTCTACCTTATTTACTGGGTCTTAAAGACTGTGGACCCCAGTCACCTCTCTCTCTCTGTCTACCTTATTTACTGGGTCTTATAGACTGTGGACCCCAGTCACCTCTCTCCCTCTCTGTCTCCCTTATTTACTGGGTCTATAGGACCCCAGTCACCTCTCTCTCTGTCTACCTTATTTACTGGGTCTATAGGACCCCAGTCACCTCTCTCTCTGTCTACCTTATTTACTGGGTCTTATAGACTGTGGACCCCAGTCACCTCTCTCTCTCTGTCTACCTTATTTACTGGGTCTTATAGACTGTGGACCCCAGTCACCTCTCTCTCTGTCTACCTTATTTACTGGGTCTTATAGGACCCCAGTCACCTCTCTCTCTCTCTGTCTACCTTATTTACTGGGTCCTTATAGACTGTGGACCCCAGTCACCTCTCTCTCTCTCTCTCTGTCTACCTTAATTATTGGGTCTTATAGACTGTGGACCCCAGTCACTTCTCTCTCTGTCTACCTTATTTACTGGGTCTTATAGGACCCCAGTCAACTCTCTCTCTCTGTCTACCTTATTTACTGGGTCTTATAGACTGGACCCCAGTCACCTCTCTCTCTGTCTACCTTATTTACTGGGTCTTATAGGACCCCAGTCACCTCTCTCTCTCTCTCTCTCTGTCTACCTTATTTACTGGGTCTTATAGGCTGTGGACCCCCAGTCACCTCTCTCTCTTTGTCTACCTTATTTACTGGGTCTTATAGACTGTGGACCCCAGTCACCTCTCTCTCTGTCTACCTTATTTACTGGGTCTTATAGACTGTGGACCCCAGTCACCTCTCGCTCTGTCTACCTTATTTACTGGGTCTTATAGGCTGTGGACCCCAGTCACCTCTCTCTCTCTGTCTACCTTATTTACTGGGTCTTATAGACTGTGGACCCCAGTCACCTCTCTCTCTGTCTACCTTATTTACTGGGTCTTATAGGCTGTGGACCCCAGTGCTCTTCGTAGCTCCCATAATGCATTGGGTTTGCTGGCTGTTCCCATCGAGGTACTGAGAGAACAGGTGGCCGAGAAGGTGAGCGCGCGCACACACACACACACACACACACACACACACACAGTGTAGTTTGTGATTGCTGACTGTTGCCGACTGTTGCTTACTGAGCTGACTTTCTGACTGAGCTGACTGTTTCTACAGCGTCATCGCCAAGTGGTGGAGGAATCTCAGCGCCTAACAGAGCTACTCAACAGGTACGTGTGTGTGTGTGTGTGTGTGTGCATACAGTACCAATCAAAAGTTTGGACACCTACTCATTCAAGGGTTTTTCTTTATGTAGAATAATAGTGAAGACATCAAAACTATGAAATAACACATATGGAATCATCTAGTAACCAAAAAAGTGTTAACAAATCTAAATAGATTTTAGATTTTAGTTTTCTCCAGTAGCCACAATTTGCCTTGATGGCAGCTTTGCACACTCTTGGCATTCTCTCAACCAGCTTCACCTGGAATGCTTTTCCAACAGTCTTGAATGAGTTCCCACATATGCTGAGCACTTGTTGGCTGTTTTTTCTTCACTCTGTGGTCCAACTCATCCCAAACCATCTCAATTGGGTTGGGGTTGGATGATTGTGGAGGCCAGGTCATCTGATGCAGCACTCCATCACTCTCCTTCTTGGTCAAATAGCCCTTACACAGCCTGGAGGTGTTTTGGGTCACTGTCCTGTTGAAAAACAAATGATAGTCCCACTAAGCCCAAACCAGATGGGATGGCGTATCGCTGCAGAATGCTGTGGTGTGCCTTGAATTGCTGGTTAAGTGCGCCTTGAATTCTAAATAAATAACTGACAGTGTCACCAGCAAAGGACCATCACACCTCCTCCATGCTTCACGGTGGGAACCACACATGCGGAGATCATCCGTTCACCTACTCTGCATCTCACAAAGACATGGCGGTTTCAACCAAAAATCTCAAAATTGGAGTCAACAGACCAAAGGACAGATTTCCACCGGTTTAATGTCCATTGTTCGTGTTTCTTGGCCCAAGCAAATCTCTTCTTCTTATTGGTGTCCTTTAGTAGTGGATTCTTTGCAGCTTTTCAACCATGAAGGCCTGATTCACACAGTCTCCTCTGAACAGTTGATGTTGAGATGTGTCTGTTACTTGAACTCTGTGAAGCATTTATTTGGGCTGCAATTTCTGAGGCTGGTAACTCTAATGAACTTATCCTCTGCAGCAGAGGTAACTCTGGGTCTTCCTTTCCTGTGGCGGTCCTCATGAGAGCCAGTTTCATCATAGCGCTTGATGGTTTTTGCGACTGCACTTGAAGAAACTTTCAATTTGAATTTTTCCAGATTGACTAACCTTCATGTCTTAAAGTAATGATGGACTGCTGTTTCTCTTTGCTTGTTTGAGCTGTTTTTGACATTAATATGGACTTGGTCTTTTACCAAATAGGGCTATCTTCTGTATACCACCCCTAACTTAAAGCATTAAGAGGGAAAGAAATTCCACCATTTTTAGCTATTAACAAGGTACACCTGTTAACCTCTATGGGCTAGGTGGGACGCTAGCGTGCCACCCGTGGTGCACTCCATCAACAGCAGGTGCATTTCAAGAGCGGCAAATTTGAATCCAAATAAATGTCAAAATTCAAATTTTTCAAAAATACAACTATTTTACACCATTTGAAAGATAAACATCTCCTTAATCTAACCACGTTTTACGATTTCAAAAAGGTTTTACGGCGAAAGCATAAATTTAGAGTATGTTAGGACAGTACATTTACAAGAGTTGTGTGTAATGTTTTGTCAAGTCAAAGACAGGGTCACCAAAACCATAAAACCAGCTAAAATTATGCACTAACCTTTTACAATCTCCATCAGATGACACTCCTAGGACATTATGTTAGACAATGCATGCATTTTTAGTTCTATCAAGTTCATATTTATATCCAAAAACAGCGTTTTACTATGGCATTGATGTTGAGGAAATCGTTTCCCTCCAATAACCGGCAGTCAAGTCAGCGTCACAAATTAAATAATTAAAATTAGAAAACATTGGTAAAATATTATATTGTCATTTAAAGAATTATAGATTTACATCTCTTGAACGCAATCAACTTCCTCAGCCCCTGTGTTTTTCAATGGGATAGGTTTAAAGTCAATACAACACATCAGGTATCCACTTCCTGTCAGAAAATGTCTCAGGGTTTTGCCTGCCAAATGAGTTCTGTTATACTCACAGACACCATTCAAACAGTTTTAGAAACTTTAGAGTGTTTTCTATCCATATATAATAAGTATATGCATATTCTAGTTACTGGGTAGGATTAGTAACCAGATTAAATCGGGTACATTTTTTTTATCCAGAAGTGCAAATGCTGCCCCCTAGCCCTAACAGGTTAACCTGTTAAGGCTAGGGGGCAGTATTGACACGGCTGGATAAAAAACGTACCCGATTTAATCTGGTTACTACTCCTGCCCAGTAACTAGAATATGCATATAATTATTGGCTTTGGATAGAAAACACGCCAAAGTTTCTAAAACTGTTTGAATGGTGCATATAATTATTGGCTTTGGATAGAAAACACGCCAAAGTTTCTAAAACTGTTTGAATGGTGCATATTATTATTGGCTTTGGATAGAAAACACGCCAAAGTTTCTAAAACTGTTTGAATGGTGTCTGTGAGTATGTCAGCAGAGTACCCAGCCAGAAATAATCAGACACCCATTTTTCAAGCTAGCATATAATGTCACAAAAACCCAGAAGACAGCTAAATGCAGCACTAACCTTTGATGATCTTCATCAGATGACACACCTAGGACATTATGTTATACAATACATGCATGTTTTGTTCAATCAAGTTCATATTTATATCAAAAACCAGCTTTTTACATTAGCATGTGACGTTCAGAACTAGCATACCCCCCACAAACCTCCGGTGAATTTACTAAATTACTCACGATAAACGTTCACAAAAAACATAAATTATTTTAAGAATTATAGATACAGAACTCCTTTGTGCAATCGAGGTGTCCGATTTTAAAATAGCTTTTCGGTGAAAGCACATTTTGAAATATTCTCAGTAGATAGCCCAGCCATCACGGCTAGCCATTTAGACACCCACCAAGTTTAGCCCTGACCAAACTCCGATTTACTATTACAAAAGTTTGATTACCTTTGTTGTCTTCGTCAGAATGCACTCCCAGGACTGCTACTTCAATAACAAATGTTGGTTTGGTCCAAAATAATCCATAATAATCCGTTATATCCAAATAGCGGCGTTCTGTTCATGCGTTCCAGACACTATCCGAAATGGTAAATCAGGGTTACGAGCATGGCGCAATTCGTGACAAAAAATGTCTAAATATTCCATTACCGTACTTCGAAGCATGTCAACCGCTGTTTAAAATCCATTTTTATGCCATTTTTCGCGTAAAAAAGCGATAATATTCCGACCGGGAATCTCCGTTTAGGTAAACAGAGGAAAGAAAACAAAGCATTCGGGCGACGCGGGCACGCGCGTGAGTCTCACAGTACTGTAACCAGCCACTACCCAAACGCGCTACTTTTTTTCAGCCAGAGCCTGCAAAGCCACGATTCAGCTTTTTGCTGCCTTCTGAGAGCCCATGGGAGCCGTAGGAAGTGTCACGTAACAGCAGAGATCCTTTGTTTTGGATAGAGATTACAAAGAAGGCCAAGAAATGGTCAGAGAGGGCGCTTCCTGTTTGGAATCTTCTCAGGTTTTGGCCTGCCAAATGAGTTCTGTTATTCTCACAGACACCATTCAAACAGTTTTAGAAACTTTAGGGTGTTTTCTATCCAAAGCCAATAATTATATGCATATTCTAGTTACTGGGCAGGAGTAGTAACCAGATTAAATCGGGTACGTTTTTTTATCCAGCCGTGTCAATACTGCCCCCTAGCCCTAACAGGTTAACACTATTTTGGTTACTAGATGATTCCATATGTGTTATTTCATAGTTTTGATGTCTTCACTATTATTCTACAAGGTAGAAAATAGTAAAAATAAAGAAACCCTGGAATGAGTAGGTGTGTCCAAACTTTTGACTGGTACTATATATATATATATATATATATATATACACGAACACACACGATAGATATTGTCGTTTCTGTACATTATTACTTGTTTATAGCATAAACGTGTGTGTGTGTGTGTTCAGTCAAGTGGATGAAGAGTTTGGAGAGCTGGACGGCAGACGGAGAGAAGAGGGGGATCGAGAGGAAGAGGAGGAGGAGGAATCTTCCCGTCTCTGGGTGGATCAGTTTTCTCCTCAACACTACACTGAACTACTCAGCGACGACGTGAGTGGTGGTGGTTGGGGAACGGGACTGGTGGCGGTTGGGGAGTGGTGGTGATTGGGGAACGGGACTGGCGGCGGTTGGGGACTGGCGGCGGTTGGGGACTGGCGGCGGCGGTCGGGGAACGGGACTGGGGGCGGCGGCGGAGAACGGGACTGGCGGCGGTCGGGGAACGGGACTGGCGGCGGTCGGGGAACAGGACTGGCGGCGGTCGGGGAACGGGACTGGCGGCGGTCGGGGAACGGGACTGGCGGCGGTCGGGGACTGGGGACTGGCGGCGGTCGGGACTGGGGACTGGTGGCGGTCGGGACTGGGGACTGGTGGCGGTCGGGGAACGGGACTGGTGGCGGTCGGGGAACGGGACTGGTGGCGGTCGGGGAACGGGACTGGTGGCGGTCGGGGAACGGGACTGGTGGCGGTCGGGGAACGGGACTGGCGGCGGCGGCGGTCGGGGAACGGGACTGGCGGCGGCGGCGGTCGGGGAACGGGACTGGCGGCGGTCGGGGAACGGGACTGGCGGCGGCGGCGGTCGGGGAACGGGACTGGTGGCGGTCGGGGAACGGGACTGGTGGCGGCCGGGGAACGGGACTGATGGCGGCAGCGGTTGGGGAACGGGACTGATGGCGGCGGCGGTTGGGGAACGGGACTGATGGCGGCGGCGGTTGGGGAACGGGACTGGTGGTGGCGGCGGGGAACGGGACTGGCGGCGGCGGTTGGGGAACGTGGTGGTTGGGGAACGGGACTAAGAAAAAGTAACACCTGTCTGTACACATTAACACACAGCTGATAACTCGGATGGAAAATTTACTGAGGACGATATCGTCCTCTATCTGCCATATCTTCAATATTAGCCTACTAGAGAGTGTGTTGCCCTCAGGCCTGGAGGGAAGCTAAAGTCATTCTGCTACCTAAGAATAGTAAATCCCACTTTACTGGCTCAAATAGCCCACCAATCAGCCTGTTACCAACCCTTAGTAAACTTCTGGGGGAAAAATGGTGTTTGACCAGATACAATGCTATTTTACAGTAAACAAATTAAGTCTTTCTGCACGCTTGTAGGGAAGGACATTCAACAATCACAGCACTTACACAAATGACTGATGATTAGCTGAGAGAAATTGATGATAAAATGATTGTTGGGGCTGTTTTGTTAGACTTCAGTGCAGCTTTTGACATTATCGATCATAGACTGCTGCTGGAAGAATGTATGTGTTACGGCTTCACACCCCCTGCTATAATGGCTTTACACCCCCTGCTATAATGGCTTTACACCCCCTGCTATAATGGCTTTACACCCCCTGCTATAATGGCTTTACACCCCCTGCTATAATGGCTTTACACCCCCTGCTATAACGGCTTTACACCCCCTGCTATAACGGCTTTACACCCCCTGCTATAACGGCTTTACACCCCCTGCTATAACGGCTTTACACCCCCTGCTATAACGGCTTTACACCCCCTGCTATAACGGCTTTACACCCCCTGCTCTAATGTGGATAAAGAGTTACCTGTCTAACAGAACACAGAGAGTGTTCTTTAATGGAAGCCTCTCCAACATAATCCAGGTAGAAGCAGGAATTCCCCAGGGCAGCTGTTTAGGCCCCTTGCCTTTTTCAATCTTTTACTAACGACCTGCCACTGGCTTTGCGTAAAGCCAGAGTGTCTATGTATGCGGATGACTCAACACTATACACGTCAGCTACTACAGCGACTGACTGTGTTGTAGTTCCTCCACGGTCGAGGGAAGAGACAGCTGGACGTGTTTTACTGTGTGTTGTGTTGTAGTTCCTCCACGGTCGAGGGAAGAGACAGCTGGACGTGTTTTACTGTGTGTTGTGTTGTAGTTCCTCCACGGTCGAGGGAAGAGACAGCTGGACGTGTTTTACTGTGTGTTGTGTTGTAGTTCCTCCACGGTCGAGGGAAGAGACAGCTGGACGTGTTTTACTGTGTGTGTTGTAGTTCCTCCACGGTCGAGGGAAGAGACGGCTGGACGTGTTTTACTGTGTGTTGTGTTGTAGTTCCTCCACGGTCGAGGGAAGAGACAGCTGGACGTGCAGTCGGTCCAGTCCATGAGGATCGGCCAGAAGGATCAGAATAAAGGAATATTCAACCTCTGGCAGGAGATCTTCCAACTGCCACGCATCAAACGGTATTATAACAAACTATACTACTACTAACCATTACTAACTAACTATTTGTTATCTTCCTGGTTGACCGTATTTGGTGTCTTCCTGGTTGACCGTATTTGGTGTGTAGGAAGCGTGTGGGGGAGGAGCTGGATGAGGGGCTTAGAGAAGGAGGCGGGGCCGGAGAGCACGACAAACTCACACAGGTAACACACACACACACACACACACACACAGTAGGACAGCAGGACAGCGTACAGCAGGACAGCGTACAGCAGGACAGCGTACAGCAGGACAGCAGGACAGCAGGACAGCGCACAGCAGGACAGCGCACAGCAGGACAGCGCACAGCAGGACAGCAATCACCCCATTCCTCGTCAACACTCACACCTGTCTCAACGAGAGAATCACTGACATGATGTCAGCTGGTCCTTTTGTGGCAGGGCTGAAATGCAGTGGAAATGTTTTTGGGGGATTCAGTTCATTTGCATGGCAAAGAGGGACTTTGCAATTAATTATTCATCTGATCACTTAACATTAGGGAGTTTATGCAAATTGGCGTCATACAATCTGAGGCGGCAGAATTTGTGAAAAATTTATATTTGTGTCATTCTCAACTTTTGGGCTCGACTGTAGAGTTCTATTGCAATCTAACCTCTGATTAATGTCTCTCTCTCCTCCCTCTCTCTCTCTCTCTGTCTTTCTCTCTCCTTCTCTCTCTCCCCTCTCCTCCCTCTCTCTCTCCTCCCTCTCTCTCTCCTCCTCCCTCTCTCTCTCCTCCCTCTCTCTCTCTCCTCCCTCTCTCTCTCCTCCTCCCTCTCTCTCTCCTCCTCCCTCTCTCTCTCTCTCTGTCTCTCTCACCTCTTCCCTCTCTCCCTCCTCCTCCCTCTCTCCCTCCTCCCTCTCTCTCTCCTCCTCCCTCTCTCTCTCCTCCTCCCTCTCTCCCTCCTCCTCCCTCTCTCCCTCCTCCTCCCTCTCTCTGTCTCTCTGTCTCCCTCCTCCTCCATCTGTCTCAATGTGGATGAGATGTTGTCTGGAGAATGTATATCCTGGTGGATGTGTTCCAGATAACATGTTGCTATTGGGAATTAACCTCTAATTAATCTCTCGGTCTCTCGTTTTCTCTCTCTCTGTCTTTCTCTCTCTTTCTCTCTCTCTCTCTGTCTGTCTCTTTCTCTCTCTCTCTCCCTCCTCCGTCTCTCTCTCTCTCCCTCCTTCTCCGTCTGTCTCCCTCTCTGTTCCCAGGGTCTCTATGATAACTTCCCGTCTGTCTCCCTCCTTCTCTGTCTCTCTCTGTCTCTCTCTGTCTCTCTCCCTCCTTCTCCGTCTGTCTCTCTCTCTGTTCCCAGGGTCTCTATGATAACTTCATGTCTATGCGTGTGAAGGACCCCAGTCTTGGCGGAGTGTGTGAGGCTCTGGATTGGCTGGGCTTCTCAGACGGGTTGACCCAGGCCATGCTGCAAGGACAAAACTTCTCTCTGCTTCGATACCAGCCCTTCCTCCCCGTTGCTTTCCACTTCCTGTTTGCTCACACACACGTCCCCCGCATCAACTACCCCCACAGCCAGTATGAGGTAGACACACACACACACACCACACACACACACACACACACACACACACACACACACACACACACACACACACTGCATAAGATCTGTCCTAAACTATGATGATGTTCCTCAGGGTTCTGTTCTAGAACCTCTGTAATTTCAGCCGTAACTCTCTATAATAATAATAATCTCTCTTCCCCTTCTCTCTTCCCCCTCTCTCTTCCCCCTCTCTCTTCCCCCCCCTCTCTCTTCCCCCTCTCTCTTCCCCCTCTCTTCTCTCCTTCCCCTTCTTTCCTTCCCCTTCTCTCTTCTCCTCTCTTCTCTCCTTCCCCTTCTCTCCTTCCCCTTCCCCTTCTCTCCTCTCCTTCCCCTTCTCTCCTCTCCTTCCCCTTCTCCTTCTCATTCTCTCCTTCCCCTTCTCCTTCTCTCCTTCCCCTTCTCATTCTCTCCTTCCCCTTCTTATTCTCTCCTTCCCCTTCTCCTTCTCTCCTTCCCCTTCTCCTTCTCTCCTCTCCTTCTCCTTCTCTCCTCTCCTTCCCCTTCTCCTTCTCCTTCTCTCCTTCCCCTTCTCCTTCTCTCCTCTCCTTCTCCTTCTCTCCTCTCCTTCCCCTTCTCCTTCTCTCCTCTCCTTCCCCTTCTCCTTCTCCTTCTCTCCTCTCCTTCCCCTTCTCTCCTCTCCTTTCCCTTCTCTCCTTCTGTCCTCTCCTTCTCCTTCTCTCCTCTCCTTCTCTCCTCCCCTTCTCCTTCTCTCCTCTCCTTCTCTCCTCCCCTTCTCCTTCTCTCCTCTCCTTCTCCTCCTCTCCTTCTCCTTCTCCTTCTCTCTTCTCCTTCTCCCTTCTCCTTCTCTCCTCCCCTTCTCCTTCTGTCCTCCCCTTCTCCTTCTCTCCTCCCCTTCTCCTTCTCTCCTCCCCTTCTCTCCTCTCCTTCCCCTTCTCTCCTTCCCCTTCTCCTTCTCTCCTCCCCTTCTCTCCTTCCCCTTCTCTCCTCTCCTTCCCCTTCTCTCCTCTCCTTCCCCTTCTCTCCTCTCCTTCCCCTTCTCTCCTTCCCCTTCTCCTTCTCCTTCTCTCCTCCCCTTCTCTCCTCTCCTTCCCCTTCTCCTTCTCATTCTCTCCTTCCCCTTCTCCTTCTCATTCTCTTCTTCCCCTTCTCATTCTCTCCTTCCCCTTCTCATTCTCTACTTCAACTTCTCATTCTCTCCTTCCCCTTCTCCCTCCCCTTCTCTCCTCCCCTTCTCTCCTCTCCTTCTCCTTCTTTCCTTCCCCTTCTCTCCTTCTCCTTCTCCTTCTCTCCTCTCCTTTCCCTTCTCTCCTTCTGTCCTCTCCTTCTCCTTCTCTCCTCTCCTTCTCTCCTCCCCTTCTCCTTCTCTCCTCCCCTTCTCCTTCTCTCCTCTCCTTCTCTCCTCTCCTTCTCTCCTCTCCTTCTCTCCTCTCCTTCTCTCCTCTCCTTCTCTCCTCCCCTTCTCCTTCTCTCCTCCCCTTCTCCTTCTCTCCTCCCCTTCTCTCCTCTCCTCCCCTTCTCTCCTCTCCTTCCCTTCTCTCCTCTCCTTCCCTTCTCTCCTCTCCTTCCCCTTCTCTCCTTCCCCTTCTCCTTCTCCTTCTCTCCTTCTCCTTCTCTCCTTCCCCTTCTCTCCTCTCCTTCCCCTTCTCTCCTCTCCTTCCCCTTCTCTCCTCTCCTTCCCCTTCTCTCCTCTCCTTCCCCTTCTCTCCTTCCCCTTCTCCTTCTCCTTCTCTCCTCCCCTTCTCTCCTCTCCTTCCCCTTCTCTCCTTCCCCTTCTCCTTCTCATTCTCTCCTTCCCCTTCTCATTCTCTCCTTCCCCTTCTCATTCTCTCCTTCCCCTTCTCATTCTCTACTTCAACTTCTCATTCTCTCCTTCCCCTTCTCCTTCTCTCCTCCCCTTCTCTCCTCTCCTTCTCCTTCTCCTTCTCTCCTTCCCCTTCTCTCCTCCCCTTCTCTCCTCTCCTTCAACTTCTCATTCTCTCCTTCCCCTTCTCATTCTCTCCTTCCCCCTCTCCTTCCCCTTCTCTCCTTCCCCTTCTCTCCTTCCCCTTCTCTCCTTCCCCTTCTCTCCTTCCCCTTCTCCTTCTCATTCTCTCCTTCCCCTTCTCATTCTCTCCTTCTCATTCTCTCCTTCTCCTTCTCATTCTCTCCTTCCCCTTCTCCTTCTCTTCCCCTTCTCTCCTCTCTTCCCCTTCTCTCCTCTCTTCCCCTTCTCTCCGCTCTTCCCCTTCTCTCCTCTCCTTCCCCCCCTCTCCTCTCCTCTCTTCCCCCTCTCTCCTCTCTTCTCTCCTCTCCTCTCTCTCCAGGCTCTAACTAAGACCTCAGCCAGCAGGAACGCTCTGGCGGCCATGTTGTCTGAAGTCCCAGCATGCATCAGGACCACACACACACACACACACACACACACACACACACACACACACACACACACTGGAAAGTATCTGTCCTAAACTACGACCTGTAGGTACACACACACACACACACACACTGGATAACATCTGTCCTAAACTACGACCTGTAGGTACACACACACACACACACACACACACACACACACACACACACACACACACACACTGGATACCATCTGTCCTAAACTACGACCTGTAGGTACGTACACACACACAAACACACACTAGATACATCTGTCCTAAACTACGACCTGTAGGTACACACACACACACACACACACACACACACACACACACACACACACACACACACACACACACACACACACACTGGAAAGCATCTGTCCTAAACTACGACCTGTAGGTACACACACTAGATATAATCTGTCCTAAACTACGACCTGTAGGTCACACACACACACACACACACACACACACACACACACACACACACACACACACACAGTATACCATCTGTCCTAAACTACGACCTGTAGGTACACACACACACACACACACACACTGGAAATCATCTGTCCTAAACTACGACCTGTAGGTACACACACTAGATATAATCTGTCCTAAACTACGACCTGTAGGTACACACACACACACACACACACACACACACACACACACACACACACACACACACACACACACACACACACACACACACACTGGATTTCATCTGTCCTAAACTACGACCTGTAGGTACGTACACACACACACACACACAAACACACACTAGAAAGTATCTGTCCTAAACTACGACCTGTAGGTACACACACACACACACACACACACACACACACACACACACACACACACACACACACACACACACACACTAGATATAATCTGTCCTAAACTACGACCTGTAGGTACACACACACACACACACACACACACACTGGATATCATCTGTCCTAAACTACGACCTGTAGGTACGTAAACACACACACACACACACACACACACACACACACACACACACACACACACACACACACACACACTAGATATAATCTGTCCTAAACTACGACCTGTAGGTACACACACACACACACACACACACACACTGGATAACATCTGTCCTAAACTACGACCTGTAGGTACACACACACACACACACACACACTAGATATAATCTGTCCTAAACTACGACCTGTAGGTACACACACACACACACACACACACACACACACACACACACACACACTGGATAACATCTGTCCTAAACTACGACCTGTAGGTACGTACACACACACACACACACACACACACACACACTACATATCATCTGTCCTAAACTACGACCTGTAGGTGTACACACACACACACACACACACACACACACACACACACACACTACATATCATCTGTCCTAAACTACGACCTGTAGGTACACACACACACACACACACTGGATAACATCTGTCCTAAACTACGACCTGTAGGTGTACACACACACACACACACACACACACACACTAGATATAATCTGTCCTAAACTACGACCTGTAGGTACACACACACACACACACACACACACACACTGGATATTATCTGTCCTAAACTACGACCTGTAGGTACGTAAACACACACACACACACACACACACACACACACACACACACACACACTAGATATAATCTGTCCTAAACTACGACCTGTAGGTACACACACACACACACACACACACACACACTGGATACCATCTGTCCTAAACTACGACCTGTAGGTACACACACACACACACACACACACACACTAGATATAATCTGTCCTAAACTACGACCTGTAGGTACACACACACACACACACACACACACACTGGATATCATCTGTCCTAAACTACGACCTGTAGGTACACACACACACACACACACACTAGATATAATCTGTCCTAAACTACGACCTGTAGGTACACACACACACACACACACACACACACACACACACACACTGGATAACATCTGTCCTAAACTACGACCTGTAGGTACGTACACACACACACACACACACACACACACACACACTACATATCATCTGTCCTAAACTACGACCTGTAGGTGTACACACACACACACACACACACACACACACACACACACACACACTACATAATATCTGTCCTAAACTACGACCTGTAGGTACACACACACACACACACACTGGATAACATCTGTCCTAAACTACGACCTGTAGGTGTACACACACACACACACACACACACACACACACACACACACACACACTGGATAATATCTGTCCTAAACTACGACCTGTAGGTGTACACACACACACACACACACACTGGATAATATCTGTCCTAAACTACGACCTGTAGGTACACACACAAACACACACACACACACACACTGGATATCATCTGTCCTAAACTACAACCTGTAGGTACACACACACACACACACACACTGGATAACATCTGACCTAAACTACGACCTGTAGGTGTACACACACACACACACACACACACACACACACACACACTGGATAATATCTGTCCTAAACTACGACCTGTAGGTGTACACACACACACACACACACACACACACACACACACACACACTGGATAATATCTGTCCTAAACTACGACCTGTAGGTACACACACAAACACACAAACACACACACACACACACTGGATATCATCTGTCCTAAACTACAACCTGTAGGTACACACACACACATAGTGGATTATATCTGTCCTAAACAATTCATTGTTCAGGAGTCTTATGGCTTGGGGGTAAAAACTGTTGAGAAGCCTTTTGGTCCTAGACTTGGCGCTCCGGTACCGCTTGTCGTGCGGTAGCAGAGAGAACAGTCTATGACTGGGGTGGCTGGGGTCTTTGACAATTTTTAGGGCCTTCCTCTGACACCGCCTGCTGTAGAGGTCCTGGATGGCAGGAAGCTTGGCTCCAGTGATGTACTGGGCCGTACGCACTACCCTCTGTAGCGCCTGCTGTAGAGGTCCTGGATGGCAGGAAGCTTGGCCCCAGTGATGTACTGGGCCGTACGCACTACCCTCTGTAGCGCCTTGCGGTCGGAGGCTGAGCAGTTTCCATACCGGGCGGTGATGCAGCCGGTCAGGATGCTCTCGATGGTGCAGCTGTAAAACTTTTTGATGATCTGGGGGCCCATGTCAAATCTTTTCAGTCTCCTGAGGGGGATTAGGTGTTGTCTTGCTTCACGACTGTCATGTTGTGCTTGGACCATGATAGTTTGTTGGTGATGTGGACACCGAGGAACTTGAAGCTCTCAACCTGCTCCACTACAGCCCCGTCGATGAGAATGGGGGCGTGCTCGGTCCTCCTTTTCCTGTAGTCCACGATCAGCTCCTTTGTCTTGATCGCGTTGAGGGAGAGGTTGTTATTCTGGCACCACACTGCCAGGTCTCTGACCTCCTCCCTATAGGCTGTCTCATCGTTGTCGGTGATCAGACCTACCACTGTTGTCGTTGTCAGCAAGCTTAATGATGGTGTTGGAGTCGTGCCTGGCCATGCAGTCGTGGGTGAACAGGGAGTACAGGAGGGGACTGAGCACGCACCTCTGGGGAGCTCCAGTGTTGAGGATCAGCAGGGCAGATCTCTTGTTGCCTACCCATACCACCCGGGGGCGTCCCGTCAGGAAGTCCAGGATCCAGTTACAGAGGGAGGTGTTTAGTCCCAGGGTCCTTAGCTTAGTGATGAGCTTGGAGGGTACTATGGTGTTGAACGCTGAGCTGTAGTCAATGAATAGCATTCTCACATAGAAGTTCCTTTTGTCCAGGTGGGAAAGGCCAGTGTGGAGTGCAATAGAGATTGCATCATCTGTGGATCTGTTTGGGCGGTATGCAAATTGGAGTGGGTCTAGGGTTTCTGGGATAATGGTGTTGATGTGAGGCATTACCAGCCTTTCAAAGCACTTCATGGATACAGACGTGAGTGCTACGGGTCTGTAGTCATTTAGGCAGGTTACCTTCACTTCCTTGGGCACAGGGACTATGGTGGTCTGCTTGAAACATGTTGGTGTTACAGACTCAGTCAGGGAGAGGTTGAAAATGTCAGTGAAGACACTTGCCAGTTGGTCAGCGCATGCTCTGAGTACACGTCCTGGTAATCCATCTGGCCCCGCGGCTTTGTGAATGTTGACCTGTTTAAAGGTCTTGCTCACATCGGCTATCGTGAGCGTTTACCACACAGTCATCCAGAACAGCTGGTGCTGTCGTGCATGCTTCAGTGTTGCTTGCCTCGAAGCGAGCATAAATGGCATTTAGCTCGTCTGGTAGGGCTCGCGTCACTGGGCAGCTCGCGGGTAGGTTTCCCTTTGTAGTCCGTAATAGTTTGCTAGCCCTGCCACATCCGACGAGCGTCAGAGCCGGTGTAGTAGGATTCAATCTTAGTCCTGTATTGATGCTTTGCTTGTTTTAGAGTTCATCTGAGGGCATAGAGGGATTCTTAGAAGCGTCCGTATTAGTCTCCTGCTCCTTGAAAGCGGCAGCTCTAGGCTTTAGCTCGGTGCGGATGTTACCTGGAAAGCCGTGGCTTCTGGTGAATAACAGGAAGTGGTTAGTAACATGTTCCTGTGTGTCCAGGTGAACCCCCAGCTGGTCCTCTCCAGGGGGGGAGTTAGGTGGTGAATAACAGGAAGTGGGTAGTAACATGTTTCCTGTTTGTCCAGGTAAACCCCCAGCTGGTCCTCTCCAGGGGGGAGTTAGGTGGTGAATAACAGGAAGTGGGTAGTAACGTGTTTCCTGTTTGTCCAGGTAAACCCCCAGCTGGTCCTCTCTGGGGGGGGTTAGGTGGTGAATAACAGGAAGTGGGTTGTAACGTGGTTCCTGTTTGTCCAGGTAAACCCCCAGCTGGTCCTCTCTGGGGGGGGGGGGGGGGGGGGGTGTTAGGTGGTGAATAACAGGAAGTGGGTAGTAACGTGTTTCCTGTTTGTCCAGGTGAACCCCCAGCTGGTCCTCTCTGGGGGGGGTTAGGTGGTGAATAACAGGAAGTGGGTAGTAATGTGTTTCCTGTTTGTCCAGGTGAACCCTCAGCTGTTCAGCGACAGAGAGAAACAGCAGCTGGTCGATCTGATCGACACCATGATCTCCTACAACCTCTCGTACAGACAGGACAGAACGCCTGATGGACAATACGTCTACGTTCTGGAGCCGTGAGTAACACACACACACACCTAACGCACACACACACACACACACACACACACACACACACACACACACACACACACACACACACACACACACCTAAAGCACATATATACGTGTGTGTGTAGGCGCGTGGAGCAGGTGGTGTGTTTCCCAGGCTTGCCCCCCCGCAGACAGCTGACCTACCAGACCAAACAGACGATCAGCAGAGAGACGGACCAGGAGAGGATGAGGAGAGCAGAATCACTGATGCAGCTACGCAACCCGCACACGGTCAATTACACACACACACACACACACACACACACACACACACACACACACACACACACACACGGTCAGACACACACACACACACACACACGGTCAGTTACACACACACACACACACGGTCAGTTACACACACACACACACGGTCAGACACACACACACACACGGTCAGACACACACACACACACACACACACACACACACACACACACACATAGGGGGGTATCAGAGTATTAGATTATAGAGAATGGATCATGGTGTGTAGGGGGGGTACCAGAGTGTTAGATTATAGAGAATGGATCATGGTGTGTAGGGGGGGTACCAGAGTGTTAGATTATAGAGAATGGATCATGGTGTGTAGGGGGGGTACCAGAGTGTTAGATTATAGAGAATGGATCATGGTGTGTAGGGGGGGTACCAGAGTATTAGATTATAGAGAATGGATCATGGTGTGTAGGGGGGGTACCAGAGTGTTAGATTATAGAGAATGGATTGTAGGGGGGTACCAGAGTGTTAGATTATAGAGAATGGATCATGGTGTGTGGGGGGGGGGTACCAGAGTGTTAGATTATAGAGAATGGATCATGGTGTGTAGGGGGGGTACCAGAGTGTTAGATTATAGAGAATGGATCATGGTGTGTAGGGGGGGTACCAGAGTGTTAGATTATAGAGAATGGATCATGGTGTGTAGGGGGGGTACCAGAGTGTTAGATTATAGAGAATGGATCATGGTGTGTAGGGGGGTACCAGAGTGTTAGATTATAGAGAATGGATCATGGTGTGTAGGGGGGGTACCAGAGTGTTAGATTATAGAGAATGGATCATGGTGTGTAGGGGGGTACCAGAGTGTTAGATTATAGAGAATGGATCATGGTGTGTAGGGGGGGTACCAGAGTGTGGATTCAAATCATGTTTTTAAAGTCTCTGTCTGTCTGTCTGTCTGTCTGTCTGTCTGTCTGTCTGTCTGTCTGTCTGTCTGTCTGTCTGTCTGTCTGTCTGTCTGTCTGTCTGTCTGTCTGTCTGTCTGTCTGTCTGTCTGTCTGTCTGTCTGTCTGTCTGTCTCAGGAGGAGAAGGTGAAGCAGCCTAAGGTGGTGACGACGTCGTCAGTCAGGAACCACCAGCAGAGGCTGGAGAACATCCTGAGGAACACTGTAGTCGAGATCAGGGTGAGAACACACGGTATTCACACACCCACGGTATTCACACACCCACGGTATTCACACACCCACACGGTATTCACACACACACACACACACAGTATTCACACACCTTTATTTGGAAAGGGGTGGATCTGATCCTAGATCAATACAACAGGTGTAGACCTTACAGTGAAATGCTGATTTACAGGCCCTAACCAAGAATGCAGGTTTTTTTCAATCCTGATAAGTATAAGAGATAAAAGTAACAAGTAAGTAATAAAGAGCAGCAGTAAAATAACAATAGCGAGGCTATATACAGGGGGTACCGGTACAGAGTCAATGTGGAGGCTATATACAGGGGGTACCGGTACAGAGTCAATGTGGAGGCTATATACAGGGGGTACCGGTACAGAGTCAATGTGGAGGCTATATACAGGGGTACCGGTACAGAGTCAATGTGGAGGCTATATACAGGGGGTACCGGTACAGAGTCAATGTGGAGGCTATATACAAGGGTACCGGTACAGAGTCAATGTGGAGGCTATATACAGGGGGTACCGGTACAGAGTCAATGTGGAGGCTATATACAAGGGTACCGGTACAGAGTCAATGTGGAGGCTATATACAGGGGGTACCGGTACAGAGTCAATGTGGAGGCTATATACAGGTGGCACAGGTTAGTTGAGGTAATATGTACATGTAGGTAGAGTTATTAAAGTGACTATGCAAAAGATAATAACAACAGAGAGTAGCAGCAGTGTGGGGGGAGGGAACAATGCAAATAGTTTGGCGTAGTCATTTGATTAGATGTTCAGGAGTCTGATGGCTTGGGGGGGTAGAAGCTGTTCAGGAGTCTGGTGGATTGGGGAGGGTAGAAGCTGTTCAGGAGTCTGGTGGCTTGGGGGGGGGTAGAAGCTGTTCAGGAGTCTGATGGCTTGGGGGGTGTTCAGGATTCTGATGGCTTGGGGGGGTAGAAGCTGTTCAGGAGTCTGGTGGCTTGGGGGGGTAGAAGCTGTTCAGGAGTCTGGTGGCTTGGGGGGATAGAAGCTGTTCAGGAGTCTGGTGGCTTGGGGGGATAGAAGCTGTTCAGGAGTCTGGTGGCTTGGGGGGGTAGAAGCTGTTCAGGAGTCTGGTGGCTTGGGGGGGTAGAAGCTGTTCAGGAGTCTGGTGGCTTGGGGGGGTAGAAGCTGTTCAGGAGTCTGGTGGCTTGGGGGGATAGAAGCTGTTCAGGAGTCTGGTGGCTTGGGGGGGTAGAAGCTGTTCAGCTGTTCTTTGTGAATACAGCAAATCAGTCACTCACTCAGACTGTCACTGTCACTCACTGTCACTGTCACTCACTGTCACTGTCACTCACTGTCACTGTCACTCACTGTCACTCTCACTCACTGTCACTCACTGTCACTCACTGTCACTCACTGTCACTCACTGTCAGTCACTCACTGTCACTGTCAGTCACTCACTGTCACTGTCAGTCACTCACTGTCACTGTCAGTCACTCACTGTCACTGTCAGTCACTCACTGTCAGTCACTCACTGTCACTGTCAGTCACTCACTGTCAGTCACTCACTGTCACTGTCACTGTCACTCACTGTCACTGTCACTCACTGTCACTGTCAGTCACTCACTGTCACTGTCAGTCACTCACTGTCACTGTCAGTCACTCACTGTCACTGTCAGTCACTCACTGTCACTGTCAGTCACTCACTGTCACTGTCTGTCACTGTCAGTCTGTCACTGTCAGTCTGTCACTGTCAGTCTGTCACTGTCAGTCTGTCACTGTGTCTGTCACTGTCAGTCTGTCACTGTCAGTCTGTCACTGTCAGTCTGTCACTGTCAGTCTGTCACTGTCAGTCAGTCTGTCAGTCTGTCTGTCAGTCTGTCTGTCACTGTCTGTCACTGTCTGTCACTGTCTGTCACTGTCTGTCACTGTCTGTCACTGTCTGTCACTGTCAGTCACTCACTGTCACTGTCAGTCACTCACTGTCACTGTCAGTCACTCACTGTCACTGTCAGTCAATCACTGTCATTGTCAGTCACTCACTGTCACTGTCAGTCACTCACTGTCACTGTCAGTCACTCAGACAGTCACTCAGACAGTCAGACAGTGCGACAGGCAGATACTCAGACAGTCAGTCAGACAGTGAGACAGTCAGTCAGTCAGTCACTCACAGTCAGACACTCTGTCAGTCACTCTGTCAGTCACTCTGTCAGTCAGTCAGACAATATTTGGTGTTTTACGTAATTATCTCTGTACCTCTTTCTCTCTCTCTCTCCAGTTTATCTCCATCTGTCTCCCTCTCTCTCTCTCTCTCCAGTATCTCTCCATCTAGCCTTCACCCCAATGCTCTTATCTATTTGTTTTTAACTTCTCACTTGATTAATAAAGATCCATAAAGATGAAATAAAGATAAATATTTAAGAAATATTTCTGAAATGTGCACAGGTTCACTTCCTTGTGGATTTAACAGAATGGAGTGGTGTTAATGTGGTATATCTAGGAGGACAAAGCTAATCTCAAGGAAGGAGAGAATCACGACAGAGAGGGAGGGAGGGGGAGAGAGGGAGAGAGAGAGACTGAGAAAAAGATGGAGGGATGCAGAGAGACGGAGGGAGGGAGGGAGGGAGGGAGGGACTGAGAGAGAGAGAGAGAGAGGGAGGGAGAGAGGGATGGAGGAGGAGAGAGAGAGGGGGATGGAGGAGGAGAGAGAGAGAGAGAGATGGAGGGAGAGAGAGAGGGATGGAGAGAGAGACAGAGGGAGGGAGAGACTGAGAGAAAGATGGAGGGATGGAGAGAGAGGGTGATGAGCCCAGATCCCAGGAGCTCTAAAACCAGGTTAATGACAGATGGTGTGTATTAGACTGAAACCAGGTTAATGGTGTGTATTAGACTCTGAAACCAGGTTAATGGTGTGTATTAGACTCTGAAACCAGGTTAATGAAACCAGGTTAATGACAGATACTGTGTATTAGACTCTGAAACCAGGTTAATGACAGGTGGTGTGTATTAGACTGTGAAACCAGGTTAATGACAGATGGTGTGTATTAGACTCTGAAACCAGGTTAATAACAGATGGTGTGTATTAGACTCTGAAACCAGGTTAATGGTGTCTATTAGACTCTGAAACCAGGTTAATGGTGTGTATTAGACTCTGAAACCAGGTTAATGACAGATACTGTGTATTAGACTGTGAAACCAGGTTAATGACAGATGGTGTGTATTAGACTCTGAAACCAGGTTAATAACAGATGGTGTGTATTAGACTCTGAAACCAGGTTAATGGTGTGTATTAGACTCTGAAACCAGGTTATTGGTGTGTATTAGTCTCTGAAACCAGGTTAATGGTGTGTATTAGACTCTGAAACCAGGTTAATGCTGTGTATTAGACTCTGAAACCAGGTTAATGACAGATGGTGTGTATTAGACTCTGAAACCAGGTTAATGACTGGATAAGAGCGCTGTTAAATTACTAAAATGTCGTCTGTGTTGCAGCCGGAGGTGGATTTCTTTGGCCGAGCCCAAGGAGAACACACACACACACACACACACACACACACACACACACACACACACACACACACACACACACACACACACACACACACACACACACACTGGATACCATCTGTCCTAAACTACGACCTGTAGGTACGTACACACACACACACACTGGATACCATCTGTCCTAAACTACGACCTGTAGGTACGTACACACACACACACACACACACCACACACACACACACACACACACACACACACACACACACACACACTGGATATCATCTGTCCTAAACTACGACCTGTAGGTACGTACACACACACAAACACACACTAGATATCATCTGTCCTAAACTACGACCTGTAGGTACACACACACACACTAGATATAATCTGTCCTAAACTACGACCTGTAGACAGACACACACACACACACACACACACACACACACACACACACACACACACACACTATAGAACATCTGTCCTAAACTACGACCTGTAGGTACACACACACACTGGATATTATCTGTCCTAAACTACGACCTGTAGGTACGTACACACACACACACACACACACACACATACACACTAGATAGCATCTGTCCTAAACTACGACCTGTAGGTACACACACACACACACACACACACACACACACACACACTGGATACCATCTGTCCTAAACTACGACCTGTAGGTACACACACACACACACACACACACACACACACACACACACACACACACACACACACACACACACACACACACACACACACACACACACACTGGATTTTATCTGTCCTAAACTACGACCTGTAGGTACACACACACACACATACTGGATAATATCTGTCCTAAACTACGACCTGTAGGTACACACAAACACACACACACACACACACACACACACACACACTGGAAAGCATCTGTCCTAAACTACAACCTGTAGGTACACACACACACATAGTGGATTATATCTGTCCTAAACAATTCATTGTTCAGGAGTCTTATGGCTTGGGGGTAAAAACTGTTGAGAAGCCTTTTGGTCCTAGACTTGGCGCTCCGGTACCGCTTGTCGTGCGGTAGCAGAGAGAACAGTCTATGACTGGGGTGGCTGGGGTCTTTGACAATTTTTAGGGCCTTCCTCTGACACCGCCTGCTGTAGAGGTCCTGGATGGCAGGAAGCTTGGCTCCAGTGATGTACTGGGCCGTACGCACTACCCTCTGTAGCGCCTGCTGTAGAGGTCCTGGATGGCAGGAAGCTTGGCCCCAGTGATGTACTGGGCCGTACGCACTACCCTCTGTAGCGCCTTGCGGTCGGAGGCTGAGCAGTTTCCATACCGGGCGGTGATGCAGCCGGTCAGGATGCTCTCGATGGTGCAGCTGTAAAACTTTTTGATGATCTGGGGGCCCATGTCAAATCTTTTCAGTCTCCTGAGGGGGATTAGGTGTTGTCTTGCTTCACGACTGTCATGTTGTGCTTGGACCATGATAGTTTGTTGGTGATGTGGACACCGAGGAACTTGAAGCTCTCAACCTGCTCCACTACAGCCCCGTCGATGAGAATGGGGGCGTGCTCGGTCCTCCTTTTCCTGTAGTCCACGATCAGCTCCTTTGTCTTGATCGCGTTGAGGGAGAGGTTGTTATTCTGGCACCACACTGCCAGGTCTCTGACCTCCTCCCTATAGGCTGTCTCATCGTTGTCGGTGATCAGACCTACCACTGTTGTCGTTGTCAGCAAGCTTAATGATGGTGTTGGAGTCGTGCCTGGCCATGCAGTCGTGGGTGAACAGGGAGTACAGGAGGGGACTGAGCACGCACCTCTGGGGAGCTCCAGTGTTGAGGATCAGCAGGGCAGATCTCTTGTTGCCTACCCATACCACCCGGGGGCGTCCCGTCAGGAAGTCCAGGATCCAGTTACAGAGGGAGGTGTTTAGTCCCAGGGTCCTTAGCTTAGTGATGAGCTTGGAGGGTACTATGGTGTTGAACGCTGAGCTGTAGTCAATGAATAGCATTCTCACATAGAAGTTCCTTTTGTCCAGGTGGGAAAGGCCAGTGTGGAGTGCAATAGAGATTGCATCATCTGTGGATCTGTTTGGGCGGTATGCAAATTGGAGTGGGTCTAGGGTTTCTGGGATAATGGTGTTGATGTGAGGCATTACCAGCCTTTCAAAGCACTTCATGGATACAGACGTGAGTGCTACGGGTCTGTAGTCATTTAGGCAGGTTACCTTCACTTCCTTGGGCACAGGGACTATGGTGGTCTGCTTGAAACATGTTGGTGTTACAGACTCAGTCAGGGAGAGGTTGAAAATGTCAGTGAAGACACTTGCCAGTTGGTCAGCGCATGCTCTGAGTACACGTCCTGGTAATCCATCTGGCCCCGCGGCTTTGTGAATGTTGACCTGTTTAAAGGTCTTGCTCACATCGGCTATCGTGAGCGTTTACCACACAGTCATCCAGAACAGCTGGTGCTGTCGTGCATGCTTCAGTGTTGCTTGCCTCGAAGCGAGCATAAATGGCATTTAGCTCGTCTGGTAGGGCTCGCGTCACTGGGCAGCTCGCGGGTGGGTTTCCCTTTGTAGTCCGTAATAGTTTGGTAGCCCTGCCACATCCGACGAGCGTCAGAGCCGGTGTAGTAGGATTCAATCTTAGTCCTGTATTGATGCTTTGCTTGTTTTAGAGTTCATCTGAGGGCATAGAGGGATTCTTAGAAGCGTCCGTATTAGTCTCCTGCTCCTTGAAAGCGGCAGCTCTAGGCTTTAGCTCGGTGCGGATGTTACCTGGAAAGCCGTGGCTTCTGGTGAATAACAGGAAGTGGTTAGTAACATGTTCCTGTGTGTCCAGGTGAACCCCCAGCTGGTCCTCTCCAGGGGGGGAGTTAGGTGGTGAATAACAGGAAGTGGGTAGTAAAATGTTTCCTGTTTGTCCAGGTAAACCCCCAGCTGGTCCTCTCCAGGGGGGAGTTAGGTGGTGAATAACAGGAAGTGGGTAGTAACGTGTTTCCTGTTTGTCCAGGTAAACCCCCAGCTGGTCCTCTCTGGGGGGGGTTAGGTGGTGAATAACAGGAAGTGGGTTGTAACGTGGTTCCTGTTTGTCCAGGTAAACCCCCAGCTGGTCCTCTCTGGGGGGGGGGTTAGGTGGTGAATAACAGGAAGTGGGTAGTAACGTGTTTCCTGTTTGTCCAGGTGAACCCCCAGCTGGTCCTCTCTGGGGGGGGGTTAGGTGGTGAATAACAGGAAGTGGGTAGTAATGTGTTTCCTGTTTGTCCAGGTAAACCCCCAGCTGGTCCTCTCTTGGGGGGGGTTAGGTGGTGAATAACAGGAAGTGGGTTGTAACGTGGTTCCTGTTTGTCCAGGTGAACCCTCAGCTGTTCAGCGACAGAGAGAAACAGCAGCTGGTCGATCTGATCGACACCATGATCTCCTACAACCTCTCGTACAGACAGGACAGAACGCCTGATGGACAATACGTCTACGTTCTGGAGCCGTGAGTAACACACACACACACACACACACACCTAAAGCACATATATACGTGTGTGTGTAGGCGCGTGGAGCAGGTGGTGTGTTTCCCAGGCTTGCCCCCCCGCAGACAGCTGACCTACCAGACCAAACAGACGATCAGCAGAGAGACGGACCAGGAGAGGATGAGGAGAGCAGAATCACTGATGCAGCTACGCAACCCGCACACGGTCAGTTACACACACACACACACAAACACACACACGGTCAGACACACACACGGTCAGTTACACACACACACACACACACACACGGTCAGACACACACACACACACGGTCAGACACACACACGGTCAGTTACACACACACACACACACACACGGTCAGACACACACACACACACGGTCAGACACACACACACACGGTCAGACACACACACACACACACACACATAGGGGGGTATCAGAGTATTAGATTATAGAGAATGGATCATGGTGTGTAGGGGGGTACCAGAGTGTTAGATTATAGAGAATGGATCATGGTGTGTAGGGGGGTACCAGAGTGTTAGATTATAGAGAATGGATCATGGTGTGTAGGGGGGTACCAGAGTGTTGGATTATTGAGAATGGATCATGGTGTGTAGGGGGGGTACCAGAGTGTTAGATTATAGAGAATGGATCATGGTGTGTAGGGGGGGTACCAGAGTGTTAGATTATAGAGAATGGATTGTAGGGGGGTACCAGAGTGTTAGATTATAGAGAATGGATCATGGTGTGTAGGGGGGGGGGTACCAGAGTGTTAGATTATAGAGAATGGATCATGGTGTGTAGGGGGGGTACCAGAGTGTTAGATTATAGAGAATGGATCATGGTGTGTAGGGGGGGTACCAGAGTGTTAGATTATAGAGAATGGATCATGGTGTGTAGGGATACCAGGGTGTTAGATTATAGAGAATGGATCATGGTGTGTAGGGGGGGTACCAGAGTGTGGATTCAAATCATGTTTTTTCTGTCTGTCTGTCTGTCTGTCTGTCTGTCTGTCTGTCTGTCTGTCTGTCTGTCTGTCTGTCTGTCTGTCTGTCTGTCTGTCTGTCTGTCTGTCTGTCTGTCTCAGGAGGAGAAGGTGAAGCAGCCTAAGGTGGTGACGACGTCGTCAGTCAGGAACCACCAGCAGAGGCTGGAGAACATCCTGAGGAACACTGTAGTCGAGATCAGGGTGAGAACACACGGTATTCACACACCCACGGTATTCACACACCCACGGTATTCACACACCCACACGGTATTCACACACACACACACACACAGTATTCACACACCTTTATTTGGAAAGGGGTGGATCTGATCCTAGATCAATACAACAGGTGTAGACCTTACAGTGAAATGCTGATTTACAGGCCCTAACCAAGAATGCAGGTTTTTTTCAATCCTGATAAGTATACAAGTAACAAGTAAGTAATAAAGAGCAGCAGTAAAATAACAATAGCGAGGCTATATACAGGGGGTACCGGTACAGAGTCAATGTGGAGGCTATATACAGGGGGTACCGGTACAGAGTCAATGTGGAGGCTATATACAGGGGGTACCGGTACAGAGTCAATGTGGAGGCTATATACAGGGGGTACCGGTACAGAGTCAATGTGGAGGCTATATACAGGTGGCACAGGTTAGTTGAGGTAATATGTACATGTAGGTAGAGTTATTAAAGTGACTATGCAAAAGATAATAACAACAGAGAGTAGCAGCAGTGTGGGGGGAGGGAACAATGCAAATAGTTTGGGGTAGTCTTTTGATTAGATGTTCAGGAGTCTGATGGCTTGGGGGGGTAGAAGCTGTTCAGGAGTCTGATGGCTTGGGGGGGTAGAAGCTGTTCAGGAGTCTGGTGGCTTGGGGGGGGGGGGTAGAAGCTGTTCAGGAGTCTGATGGCTTGGGGGGTGTTCAGGATTCTGATGGCTTGGGGGGGTAGAAGCTGTTCAGGAGTCTGATGGCTTGGGGGGGTAGAAGCTGTTCAGGAGTCTGGTGGCTTGGGGAGGGTAGAAGCTGTTCAGGAGTCTGGTGGCTTGGGGGGGGGGGGTAGAAGCTGTTCAGGAGTCTGATGCCTTGGGGGGTGTTCAGGAGTCTGATGGCTTGGGGGGGTAGAAGCTGTTCAGGAGTCTGGTGGCTTGGGGGGGTAGAAGCTGTTCAGGAGTCTGGTGGCTTGGGGGGGTAGAAGCTGTTCAGGAGTCTGGTGGCTTGGGGGGGTAGAAGCTGTTCTTTGAATACAGCAAATCAGTCACTCACTCAGACAGTCAGTCACTCACTGTCACTCACTGTCACTGTCAGTCACTGTCAGTCACTGTCACTGTCTGTCACTGTCACTGTCAGTCTGTCACTGTCAGTCTGTCACTGTCAGTCTGTCACTGTCAGTCACTGTCTGTCACTGTCAGTCTGTCTGTCACTGTCACTGTCTGTCACTGTCACTGTCTGTCACTGTCAGTCACTCACTGTCACTGTCAGTCACTCTCTGTCACTGTCAGTCACTCTCTGTCACTGTCAGTCACTCACTGTCACTGTCAGTCACTCACTGTCACTGTCAGTCACTCACTGTCACTGTCAGTCACTCACTCACTGTCAGTCACTCACTGTCACTGTCAGTCACCTACTGTCACTGTCAGTCAGTCACTGTCACTGTCAGTCACTGTCAGTCACTCACTGTCACTGTCAGTCACTCACTGTCACTGTCAGTCACTCACTGTCACTGTCAGTCACTCACTGTCACTGTCAGTCACTCAGACAGTCAGACTGTGCGACAGGCAGATACTCAGACAGTCAGTCAGACAGTGAGTCAGTCAGTCACTCACAGTCAGTCACTCTGTCAGTCACTCTGTCAGTCAGTCAGACAATATTTGGTGTTTTACGTAATTATCTCTGTACCTCTTTCTCTCTCTCTCTCCAGTTTATCTCCATCTGTCTCCCTCTCTCTCTCTCTCTCCAGTATCTCTCCATCTAGCCTTCACCCCAATGCTCTTATCTATTTGTTTTTAACTTCTCACTTGATTAATAAAGATCCATAAAGATGAAATAAAGATAAATATTTAAGAAATATTTCTGAAATGTGCACTGGTTCTCTTCCTCGTGGATTTAACAGAATGGAGTGGTGTTAATGTGGTATATCTAGGAGGACAAAGCTAATCTCAAGGAAGGAGAGAATCACGACAGGGAGGGAGAGAGAGAGGGAGAGAGAGAGAGGGAGGGAGGGAGGGAGAGACTGAGAGAAAGATGGAGGGATGCAGAGAGACGGAGGGAGGGAGAGACGGAGGGAGGGAGAGACTGAGGGAGGAATGGAGGGAGAGAGGGATGGAGGAGAGAGAGAGAGGGATGGAGGAGAGAGAGAGAGAGATGGAGGGGGAGAGAGAGGGATGGAGAGGGAGGGAGAGACTGAGAGAAAGATGGAGGGATGGAGAGAGAGGGTGATGAGCCCAGATCCCAGGAGCTCTAAAACCAGGTTAATGACAGATGGTGTGTATTAGACTGAAACCAGGTTAATGGTGTGTATTAGACTCTGAAACCAGGTTAATGGTGTGTATTAGACTCTGAAACCAGGTTAATGAAACCAGGTTAATGACAGATACTGTGTATTAGACTCTGAAACCAGGTTAATGACAGGTGGTGTGTATTAGACTCTGAAACCAGGTTAATGACAGATACTGTGTATTAGACTGTGAAACCAGGTTAATGACAGATGGTGTGTATTAGACTCTGAAACCAGGTTAAAAACAGATGGTGTGTATTAGACTCTGAAACCAGGTTAATGGTGTCTATTAGACTCTGAAACCAGGTTAATGGTGTGTATTAGACTCTGAAACCAGGTTAATGACAGATGGTGTGTATTAGACTCTGAAACCAGGTTAATAACAGATGGTGTGTATTAGACTCTGAAACCAGGTTAATGGTGTGTATTAGACTCTGAAACCAGGTTGATGGTGTGTATTAGACTCTGAAACCAGGTTAATGGTGTGTATTAGACTCTGAAACCAGGTTAATGACAGATGGTGTGTATTAGACTCTGAAACCAGGTTAATGACAGATGGTGTGTATTAGACTCTGAAACCAGGTTAATGACTGGATAAGAGCGCTGTTAAATTACTAAAATGTCGTCTGTGTTGCAGCCGGAGGTGGATTTCTTTGGCCGAGCCGTCGCCCCCAAGGAGAAACCACAGGTGGTCTCTGCTACAGGTAACATTACATTTAACGTAGCATCTCTGCTACAGGTAACAGTACATTTAACGTAGCATCTCTGGTTCAGGTGACAATACATTTAATGTAGCATCTCTGCTACAGGTGACAATACATTTAACGTAGCATCTCTGCTACAGGTAACATTACATTTAACGTAGCATCTCTGCTACAGGTAACAATACATTTAACGTAGCATCTCTGCTACAGGTAACAATACATTTAACGTAGCATCTCTGCTACAGGTAACAATACATTTAACGTAGCATCTCTGCTACAGGTAACAATACATTTAACGTAGCATCTCTGCTACAGGTAACAATACATTTAACGTAGCATCTCTGCTACAGGTAACATTACATTTAACGTAGCATCTGTGATTCAGGTAACAATACATTTAACGTAGCATCTCTGCTACAGGTAACATTACATTTATTGTATTGTTACCTGCAATCAATCCCCCATTGCTGACTATAAATGATCTATAACTTGGCTAATAACTCACTAACTAGCAAAGGATATTAACAATATGCACACGTGGCTAAATGCAGCTCTTGATTTGATCTCAAAACAGGTGCACCTACTCACGACCGCTCATGCTGTAAACACAGTCCAGCGCATCTACTCACGACCGCTCATGCTGTAAACACAGTCCAGCGCATCTACTCACGACCGCTCATGCTGTAAACACAGTCCAGTGCATCTACTCACAACCGCTCATGCTGTAAACACAGTCCAGCGCATCTACTCACGACCGCTCATGCTGTAAACACAGTCCAGTGCATCTATTGACGACCGCTCATGCTGTAAACACAGTCCAGTTCATCTATTCACGACCGCTCATGCTGTAAACACAGTCCAGTTCAAAGTGAATGGCACAGATCCATATATGGCAATGGTCTATTTGCATATAGGCCTACTGCAGCTCTGATTGGTTATGGCGCACCGGTCTGTGTACGAGCTGAGTAGTGCGTGTCAATGCAATAGAATCCTACTCCGATGCGTTCTGCCTACAACAAACTCTCTTGCGTAGTTCGTTTTGTTTCGGTATGTTGCATTGAAAGTGTCTAATATCGTGTTGATTCGATCACAACAGCCACAGTAAAGGGACACGTTTATAGTGTTAACAAGAGAAAACTCTAGAACGGCGGTAATGGTTCACGATTACTTTTTGGGTCCAAACACAAGCCGAGATCTACCCGCTCAGATAATTTTTTTTTAAATGGCTTTAAAAAAAAATGTAAGCCTATACAACAACCAGTTGATGGACTAGGAATGTCTTGGAGATGGACGTGACCACTCTGCTTTAGGAAGGTCAGGCTGGTTCTTCTCTTCTGGGGGATGATATTACTGTCTCAGTCCCCGGGGGAGGGAGACACGGGGCAGTCTGGGGGCTGATATTACTGTCTCAGTCCCCGGGGGGGGGGAGACACGGGGCAGTCTGGGGGCTGATGAGGGAACATTGTTCATATGTCTGTATCTGTGTGTGTTTTACCATAAACTGTCTCTCTCTCCGTCTGTCACTAGGGGAGGTGTGTGTGGAGGTTGCCATGGGGACAGCGGTTGGCAACAGTGACGTGTGGTTCCGTTTCAACGAGGGCGTGTCCAACGCCGTGCGACGCAACGTCTACATCAGAGAACTGCTATAACACACACACACGTTAGAATGTTAGTATGTAAATGACCACGAGTCAATCTGTCAAACAACCTCTTTATTATGTTTGAATGACAGTGGAAACAGCCAATAAAAACATTTGTATTCTGATTGACAGTGGGGTAAAAAGCCAATAAAAAGTGTGATTTTAGTTAACAACAAACTTCTATCTGGTTCTTTTAACAAAGGAAGGGAGCTACTTTCAATGCAGGACATTCTGCTCACAGAAAGGAAGGGGACTACTTTCAATGCAGGACAGCTGCCTGGGGGGGGCCTCATGCGGCAGCGCCACAGGGGAAGGGGACTACTTTCAATGCAGGACATGCTGCTCATAGGAAGGAAGGGGACTACTTTCAATGTAGGACATTCTGCTCACAGGAAGGAAGGGGACTACTTTCAATGCAGGACATTCTGCTCACAGGAAGGAAGGGGACTACTTTCAACTAAAACCATAGACATGGATGTACAAATAAATAGGACGGGATAACTTGGTGTGTGTGTGTGTGTGTGTGTGTGTGTGTGTGTGTGTGTGTGTGTGTGTGTGTGTGTGTGTGTGTGTGTGTGTGTGTGTGTGTGTGTGTGTGTGTGTGTGTGTGTGTGTGTGTGTGTGTGTGTGTGTGTGTGTGTGTGTGTGTGTGTGTGTGTGTGTGTGTGTGTGTGTGTGTGTGTGTGTGTGTGTGTGTGTGTGTGTGTGTGTGTGTGTGTGTGTGTGTGTGTGTGTGTGTGTGTGTCTCAGTGTTGTGTGTATCCGTGTGTGCGTCCGTTAGAGGATCACACATTTGCCTTTCTCCACCCAGGGGTTGGCCCTCATCAGCTCTGGGTTCAGGAACGGGTCGTCACACACACACCCCTCGATCCATTTCACCAGCCTGCCGAGAGAAAACACACACACACACACCCCGTTAGACCACACCCCTCGATCCACTGGGATTCAATCCGATCTCAGGTTGAGGTTCTAGGTGTTTTTTAAAGGTTCTGATTGGGCCGACATCGTTTACCGTGAATAGGATCTCCCCGAACGCGGAAACATTTGCCTTTAAAAACCCACGATGGGTTTGAATCCCGGACTTAGGCAAGGTTGCTAGACTGAATCCCGGACTTAGACAAGGTTGCTAGATTGAATACCGGACGTCGACAAGGTTGCTAGATTGAATCCCGGACGTCGACAAGGTTGCTAGATTGAATCCCGGACGTCGACAAGGTTGCTAGATTGAATCCCGGACTTAGACAAGGTTGCTAGTTTGAATCCCGGACTTAGACAAGGTTGCTAGATTGAATCCCGGACGTCGACAAGGTTGCTAGTTTGAATCCCGGACGTCGACAAGGTTGCTAGTTTGAATCCCGGGCGTAGACAAGGTTGCTAGATTGAATCCTAAATGAGAATTAGTTTTTACAACCTGACCCAACAATCCAAACTATTCACAACTATTGTTTCTGCCTGAACAGCTTTAAATATGTCAACCAAAGTGCAACAGCCTAGTGGTTAGAGCACCGGGCCGGTCAACGAAAGGTCGCTGGTTTGAATACCGGAGCAGAACAAGCTGAACAATCTGTTGATGTGACCTTGAGCAAGGCATTTAAACCCATAATGATTTCCAGGGAGGGACATGCAACTGTGGCTGACCCTGTAAAACAACACATTACACTGCACCTATCATACTACTATGGATGACCCTGTAAAACAACACCTGTCATAATACTGGGGGTAGAGACCAGAAGGACACTGGGGGTAGAGACCAGAAGGACACGGGGGGTAGAGACCTGAAGGACTCTGGGGGTAGAGACCTGAAGGACCCTGGGGGTAGAGACCAGAAGGACACGGGGGGGTAGAGACCAGAAGGACACGGGGGGGTAGAGACCAGAAGGACACGGGGGGGTAGAGACCAGAAGGACACGGGGGGGTAGAGACCAGAAGGACACGGGAGGGTAGAGACCAGAAGGACACGGGAGGGTAGAGACCAGAAGGACACGGGGGGGTAGAGACCAGAAGGACACGGGAGGGTAGAGACCAGAAGGACACGGGGAGGTAGAGACCAGAAGGACACGGGGGGGTAGAGACCAGAAGGACACGGGGGGGTAGAGACCAGAAGGACACGGGGGGGTAGAGACCAGAAGGACACGGGGGGGGTAGAGACCAGAAGGACACGGGGGGTAGAGACCAGAAGGACACGGGGGCAGAGACCAGAAGGACACTACCTACTCAGTAACAGTGATGGAGGATTTCTCTCTGTTGATGGCCAGCTGGTACTGAAGACTCTCCACCTCTCTCTTCATCTGGGGAAGGTCCAGGTCCTCCATCTGCTCACATTACATTATACACACGTTACATAATACACACGTTACATAATACACACGTTACATTATACACACGTTACATAATGCACACGTTATATAATACACACGTTACATAATGCACACGTTACATAATACACACGTTACATTATACACACATTACATAAATACAGACTACACTCTGCTACCAGTCTACACTCTGCTACCAGTCTACACTCTGCTACCAGACATCTATACAGTCTACACTCTGCTACCAGACATATCTATACAGTTTACACTCTGCTACCAGTCATGTCTATACAGTCTACACTCTGCTACCAGACATATCTATACAGTTTACACTCTGCTACCAGTCATATCTATACAGTCTACACTCTGCTACTATACAGTCTACACTCTGCTACCAGACATATCTATACAGTCTACACTCTGCTACCAGTCATGTCTATACAGTCTACACTCTGCTACCAGACATGTCTACACAGTGTAAACTCTGCTACCAGACATATCTTTCCAGTCTACACTCTGCTACTATACAGTCTACACTCTGCTACCAGACAAATCTATACAGTCTACACTCTGCTACCAGACATATCTATACAGTCTACACTCTGTTACCAGGCATATCTATACAGTCTACACTCTGCTACCAGACAAATCTATACAGTCTACACTCTGCTACCAGACATGTCTATACTCTGCTTCCAGACATATCTATACAGTCTACACTCTGCTACCAGACATATCTATACAGCCTACACTCTGCTACCAGACATATCTATACAGTCTACACTCTGCTACCAGTCATATCTATACAGTCTACTCTCTGATACCAGACATATCTATACAGACTACACTCTGCTACCAGACATATCTATACAGACTACACTCTGCTACCAGACATATCTATACAGTCTACACTCTGCTACCAGACATGTCTACACAGTCTAAACTCTGCTACCAGACATATCTATACAGTCTACACTCTGCTACTATACAGTCTACACTCTGCTACCAGACAAATCTATACAGTCTACACTCTGCTACCAGTCTACACTCTGCTACCAGACATATCTATACAGTCTACACTCTGCTACCAGATATATCTATACAGTCTACACTCTGCTACCAGACATGTCTACACAGTGTAAACTCTGCTACCAGACATATCTATACAGTCTACACTCTGCTACTATACAGTCTACACTCTGCTACCAGACAAATCTATACATTCTACACTCTGCTACCAGACATATCTATACAGTCTACACTCTGCTACCAGACATATCTATACAGACTACACTCTGCTACCAGACATATCTATACAGTCTACACTCTGCTACCAGTCTACACTCTGCTACCAGACATATCTATACAGACTACACTCTGCTACCAGACATGTCTACACAGTCTAAACTCTGCTACCAGACATATCTATACAGTCTACACTCTGCTACTATACAGTCTACACTCTGCTACCAGACAAATCTATACAGTCTACACTCTGCTACCAGTCTACACTCTGCTACCAGACATATCTATACAGTCTACACTCTGCTACCAGATATATCTATACAGTCTACACTCTGCTACCAGACATGTCTACACAGTGTAAACTCTGCTACCAGACATATCTATACAGTCTACACTCTGCTACTATACAGTCTACACTCTGCTACCAGACAAATCTATACATTCTACACTCTGCTACCAGACATATCTATACAGTCTACACTCTGCTACCAGACATATCTATACAGTCTACACTCTGCTACCTGACATATCTATACAGTCTACACTCTGTTACCAGACATATCTATACAGTCTACACTCTGCTACCAGACATATCTATACAGTCTATACTCTGCTACCAGTCTACACTCTGCTACCAGACATGTCTATACTCTGCTTCCAGACATATCTATACAGTCTACACTCTGCTACCAGACATATCTATACAGCCTACACTCTGCTACCAGACATATCTATACAGTCTACACTCTGCTACCAGTCATATCTATACAGTCTACTCTCTGATACCAGACATATCTATACAGACTACACTCTGCTACCAGACATATCTATACAGACTACACTCTGCTACCAGACATATCTATACAGTCTACACTCTGCTACCAGACATGTCTACACAGTCTAAACTCTGCTACCAGACATATCTATACAGTCTACACTCTGCTACTATACAGTCTACACTCTGCTACCAGACAAATCTATACAGTCTACACTCTGCTACCAGTCTACACTCTGCTACCAGACATATCTATACAGTCTACACTCTGCTACCAGATATATCTATACAGTCTACACTCTGCTACCAGACATGTCTACACAGTGTAAACTCTGCTACCAGACATATCTATACAGTCTACACTCTGCTACTATACAGTCTACACTCTGCTACCAGACAAATCTATACATTCTACACTCTGCTACCAGACATATCTATACAGTCTACACTCTGCTACCAGACATATCTATACAGTCTACACTCTGCTACCTGACATATCTATACAGTCTACACTCTGTTACCAGACATATCTATACAGTCTACACTCTGCTACCAGACATATCTATACAGTCTATACTCTGCTACCAGTCTACACTCTGCTACCAGACATGTCTATACTCTGCTTCCAGACATATCTATACAGTCTACACTCTGCTACCAGACATATCTATACAGCCTACACTCTGCTACCAGACATATCTATACAGTCTACACTCTGCTACCTGTCATATCTATACAGTCTACTCTCTGATACCAGACATATCTATACAGACTACACTCTGCTATCAGTCTACACTCTGCTACCAGACTACACTCTGCTACCAGACATATCTATACAGACTACACTCTGCTACCAGACATATCTATACAGTCTACACTCTGCTACCAGTCTACACTCTGCTACCAGACATATCTATACAGACTACACTCTGCTACCAGACATGTCTACACAGTCTAAACTCTGCTACCAGACATATCTATACAGTCTACACTCTGCTACTATACAGTCTACACTCTGCTACCAGACAAATCTATACAGTCTACACTCTGCTACCAGACATATCTATACAGTCTACACTCTGCTACCAGTCTACACTCTGCTACCAGACATATCTATACAGTCTACACTCTGCTACCAGATATATCTATACAGTCTACACTCTGCTACCAGTCATGTCTATACAGTCTACACTCTGCTACCAGACATGTCTACACAGTCTAAACTCTGCTACCAGACATATATATATACAATCTACACTCTGCTACCAGACATATCTATACAGTCTACACGCTGCTACTATACAGTCTACACTCTGCTACCAGTCTGCACTCTGCTACCAGACATATCTTTCCAGTCTACACTCTGCTACTATACAGTCTACACTCTGCTACCAGACAAATCTATACAGTCTACACTCTGCTACCAGTCTACACTCTGCGACCAGACATATCTATACAGACTACACTCTGCTACCAGACATATCTATACAGTCTACACTCTGCTACCAGACATATCTATACAGACTACACTCTGCTACCAGACATATCTATACAGTCTACACTCTGCTACCAGACATATCTATACAGACTACACTCTGCTACCAGACATATCTATACAGTCTACACTCTGCTACCAGACATATCTATACAGTCTACACTCTGCTACCAGACATATCTATACAGACTACACTCTGCTACCAGACATATCTATACAGTCTACACTCTGCTACCAGACATATCTATACAGTCTACACTCTGCTACCAGACATATCTATACACAGTCTCCTATATGACCAGAACGTACGTGTGTTGTGTGTTTGTGTGTGTGTGTGTGTGTGTGTGTGTGTGTGTGTGTGTGTGTGTGTGTGTGTGTGTGTGTGTGTGTGTGTGTGTGTGTGTGTGTGTGTGTGTGTGTGTGTGTGTGTGTGTGACTGATGAAACTGGGTCATGTGCCTTTATTTAGGTCATTTAGCTGAGCAACAGTAACAGATATATTATATATATTATTATATATTACAGATATTTATTATATTATTATATATTACTGATTTATATTATATTATTATATAGCTCAGATAGGATCATATATACATAGACACTCAATACGAATACAGTATACTTCTGATTTAAAATGTGGTTATATATTTATAGAAGTCTATGATTGTGTTTATATATATATATATATATTATATATATATATAATTGTTTTATAGTGTGAAATGATTATTATAGACGTCACTGATTCTCTGTTCTCCCCGGTCTCCGCGCTCATCATCACAAACGGCCGTTTCACGGAAGGAAAAACACGTCGTTTCTGTCGTTCAGTTCCGGTAAATCCCCCGGTTTTGAGAACACAACGTTAAATCCCTAACCCAAAACCGGTTTTTATACAGAGAAGATAACAGATAACGTTTAATTTTTAACGTCGAGACAAAACCAGAGAGCTGTTACCGTGATGCAGCTGCTGTCCTCCGTCTGTTTTTTCATCTGCCCTATTTTTTATTTATTAAATAAACCGATAATCTCATCCTGCCCGGGAAAATAAAAACACATTATCTCGATCAAACAAAGAAAAAGACAGCACACCGTTAAACCCTGGGTGTTTATCTAGAGAATAGAAACGGCATCTATATCCAGAGATGTTATTATGCTGATATAATACACGTTATTAAACGGTATAAACGTTACCCGGGTGTTTATCTAGAGAATAGAAACGGCATCTATATCCAGAGATGTTATTATGCTGATATAATACACGCTATTAAACGGTATAAATGTTACCCGGGTATTTATCTAGAGAATAGAAACGGCATCTATATCCAGAGATGTCATTATGCTGATATAATACACGTTATTAAACGGTATAAACGTTACCCGGGTGTTTTTCTAGAGAATAGAAACGGCATCTATATCCAGAGATGTTATTATGCTGATATAATACACGTTATTAAACGGTATAAACGTTACCCGGTTGTTTATCTAGAGAATAGAAACGGCATCTATATCCAGAGATGTCATTATGCTGATATAATACACGTTATTAAACGGTATAAACGTTACCCGGGTGTTTATCTAGAGAATAGAAATGGCATCTATATCCAGAGATGTTATTATGCTGATATAATACACGTTATTAAACGGTATAAACGTTACCCGGTGCTCTATTAGCCTAAAAGCGTTTCTCCTTATGAATGTTGTTCTGAAGGCAGCACCGCCATAAAGTCATCAAATCTGATTTAAAACTATAACCCCTTAACCACTGTTAACCCTAATGCCCTAACCTTAACCACTGTTAACCCTAATACCCTAACCTTAACCACTGTTAACCCTAATGCCCTAACCTTAACCACTGTTAACCATAATGCCCTAACCTTAACCACTGTTAACCCTAATGCCTAACCTTAACCACTGTTAACCCTAATGCCCTAACCTTAACCACTGTTAACCCTAATGGCCTAACCTTAACCACTGTTAACCCTAATGCCCTACCCTTAACCACTGTTAACCCTAAAGCCTTAACCTTAACCATTGTTAACCCTAATGCCTTAACCTTAACCACTGTTAACCCTAATGCCCTAACCTTAACCACTGTTAACCCTAATGCCCTAACGTTAACCACTGTTAACCCTAATGCCTTTTACCTTATATTAAAAGACTAAAAAAAAGATGTAGACGGTATAGACGGTATAAACTGGGGCCTATCTAACGGGGATTTATTTACATAATGTAGACGGTATAGACGGTATAAACTGGGGCCTATCTAACGGGGATTTATTTACATGATGTAGATGGTATAGACGGTATAAACTGGGGCCTATCTAACGGAGATTAATTTACATGATGTAGACGGTATACACGGTATAAACTGGGGCCTATCTAACGGAGATTTATTTACATGATGTAGACGGTATAGACGATGACAGACCGGATGATGATGCTACTACACTATTAACAGATTCATCACGGAAGGAGGACGGGGGATTCTTACCGTTTTACCGGAGACCTGGTGCTTCTGGTCGTGAGGTTCTGACCCAGATGAGCTGTAGCCCTGGGTTTAGCCGATGTTCCCAGACAGACAACACGCGATTTACACCCCCCTTTCCTTTCCCAAAACTAACGAAAATGGTACAAGTGGAGGCCTCGAGCTCTAACGGGGAATTGGCGGTGGTTAGAGTGGAAAAAATCAGGAAACGCTCGAGCAGCTCCCGGTAGACAGGACCGACTACAGCGCAAGAGAGAGAGATCAATCCGCTTCTATCGTCTGCCTGTGGAACTGCCTCTCTCCCTCTCTCCCTCTCTCCACCTGTCTTCTGTCAGACTCTCCCTCTCTCCTCCTGTCTTCTGTCAGACTCTCCCTCTCTCCTCCTGTCTTCTATCAGACGCTCCCTCTCTCCCTCTCTCCTCCTGTCTTCTGTCAGACACTCCCTCTCTCCCTCTCTCCTCCTGTTTTCTATCAGACTCTCCCTCTCTCCCTCTCTCCTCCTGTCTTCTATCAGATACTCCCTCTCTCCCTCTCTCCTCCTGTCTTCTATCAGACTCTCCCTCTCTCCTCCTGTCTTCTATCAGACTCTCCCTCTCTCCCTCTCTCCTCCTGTCTTCTATCAGACACTCCCTCTCTCCTCCTGTCTTCTATCAGACACTCCCTCTCTCCCTCTCTCCCTCTCTCCTCCTGTCTTCTATCAGACACTCCCTCTCTCCCTCTCTCCTCCTGTCTTCTATCAGACACTCCCTCTCTCCCTCTCTCCTCCTGTCTTCTATCAGACGCTCCCTCTCTCCTCCTGTCTGCTGTCAGACGCTCCCTCTCTCCCTCTCTCCTCCTGTCTTCTATCAGACGCTCCCTCTCTCCCTCTCTCCTCCTGTCTTCTATCAGACACTCCCTCTCTCCTCCTGTCTTCTATCAGACACTCCCTCTCTCCTTCTCTCCTCCTGTCTTCTATCAGACACTCCCTCTCTCCCTCTCTCCTCCTGTCTTCTATCAGACACTCCCTCTCTCCCTCTCTCCTCCTGTCTTCTATCAGACTCTCCCTCTCTCCTCCTGTCTTCTATCAGACACTCCCTCTCTCCCTCTCTCCTCCTGTCTTCTATCAGACACTCCCTCTCTCCCTCTCTCCTCCTGTCTTCTATCAGACACTCCCTCTCTCACTCTCTCCTCCTGTCTTCTATCAGACTCTCCCTCTCTCCCTCTCTCCTCCTGTCTCCTATCAGATACTCCCTCTCTCCCTCTCTCCTCCTGTCTTATCAGACTCTCCCTCTCTCCCTCTCTCCTCCTGTCTTCTATCAGACACTCCCTCTCTCCCTCTCTCCTCCTGTCTTCTATCAGACACTCCCTCTCTCCCTCTCTCCTCCTGTCTTCTATCAGACACTCCCTCTCTCCCTCTCTCCTCCTGTCTTCTATCAGACGCTCCCTCTCTCCTCCTGTCTGCTGTCAGACGCTCCCTCTCTCCCTCTGTCTGCTGTCAGACACTCCCTCTCTCCCTCTCTCCTCCTGTCTTCTATCAGACGCTCCCTCTCTCCCTCTCTCCTCCTGTCTTCTATCAGACACTCCCTCTCTCCTCCTGTCTTCTGTCAGACACTCCCTCTCTCCCTCTCTCCTCCTGTCTTCTATCAGACTCTCCCTCTCTCCCTCTCTCCTCCTGTCTTCTATCAGACACTCCCTCTCTCCTTCTCTCCTCCTGTCTTCTATCAGACACTCCCTCTCTCCCTCTCTCCTCCTGTCTTCTATCAGACACTCCCTCTCTCCCTCTCTCCTCCTGTCTTCTATCAGACTCTCCCTCTCTCCTCCTGTCTTCTATCAGACACTCCCTCTCTCCCTCTCTCCTCCTGTCTTCTATCAGACACTCCCTCTCTCCTCCTGTCTTCTATCAGACACTCCCTCTCTCCTCCTGTCTTCTATCAGACACTCCCTCTCTCCTCCTGTCTTCTATCAGACACTCCCTCTCTCCTCCTGTCTTCTATCAGACACTCCCTCTCTCCCTCTCTCCTCCTGTCTTCTATCAGACTCTCCCTCTCTCCTCCTGTCTTCTATCAGACACTCCCTCTCTCCTCCTGTATTCTATCAGACACTCCCTCTCTCACTCTCTCCTCCTGTCTTCTATCAGACACTCCCTCTCTCCTCCTGTCTTCTATTAGACTCTCCCTCTCTCCCTCTCTCCTCCTGTCTTCTATCAGACACTCCCTCTTTCCCCGGGAGAGATCAGTGGCGCCGCTATGTTTGGTAGTCAAAGGAGGAGGGAGGGAGAGAGAGAGAGAGAGAGAGAGAGAGCACCTGTATGGAAATCCCATCAGGCAAATGAAACGGACTGGCTGGAGTTCAGTCTAACCTGAACAGGCTGGTCTGAGAGACAGACTCTAACCCCGTAATGACGTCAACGAACTGCTGTTTACCTTTCAGATATCAGACAGGAAGGAAGAGGAGGTTAAAAAACCCAGATAGCTTGTCTGCCAAATGGCACCATATTCTGTACGTTTTTACATAGGCAGCCCAAAATACCAATTACAATAGTTTAACTTCACTGAATAAAAAAATAAATAAATTAATATGCAACAATTCCAAAGACTTTACTGAGTTAACAGTTCGTAAGGAAATCAGTCAATTCAAATAAATTCATTAGGATTTAATCTATGGATTTCACATGACTGGGAATACAGATCAAAACTCATTTTATTTGTCACATGCGCAGAATACAACAGGTGTAGACTTTACAGTGAAATGCTTACTTACAAGCCCTTAACCAGTTTTAAGAAAATACAAACTAAAGTAAAACATTTAATTTAAGATCAACAACAAAATAACAAGGTTATATACAGGGGGTACCGGTACCAGGTAGTAATGAGGCTATATACAGGGGGTACCAGGTAGTAATGAGGCTATATACAGGGGGTACCGGGTAGTAATGAGGCTATATACAGGGGGTACCCTTTATAAAGGGGGTACCCTGTCATGTTGAGATGGGTTTCCCTGTCTTACTTTCTGTCATGTTGAGATGGGTTCCACTGTCTTACTTTCTTCTCTCCACACCACTATGATCTCTATAGTGGTCCACTGGTCTCCATACCACTGTGAACTATATAGTGGTCCACTGGTCTCCACACCACTGTGATCTCTATAGTGGTCCACTGGTCTCCACACCACTGTGATCTCTATAGTGGTCCACTGGTCTCCACACCACTGTGATCTATATCGTTTATTATCATAGTTTCTCACAGATCCTGGCTTCCACTGTTAGAATGGCTGGGCGAGAGGTGGTCAGCCTTTTTTCATATCTGGGTCCAAACACAAGCCGAGATCTACCCGCTCAGATTTTTTTTTTTTTAAATGGCTTTTTAAAAAAACGTAAGCCTATACAACAACCAGTTGATGGACTAGGAATGTCTTGGAGATGGACGTGACCACTCTGCTTTAGGAAGGTCAGGCTGGTTCTTCTCTTCTGGGGGCTGATATTACAGTCTCAGTCCCCGGGGGGGACTGAGACGCAACGTCTACATCAGAGAACTGCTATAACACACACACACAAGTACACACACCGTACACACATACACACGTTAGAATGTTAGTATGTAAATGACCACGAGTCAATCTGTCAAACCACCTCTTTATTATGTTTGATTGACAGTGGAAACAGCCAATAAAAACATTTGCATTCTGATTGACAGTGGGGTAAAAAGCCAATAAAAAGTGTGATTTTAGTTAACAACAAACTTCTATCTGGTTCTTTTAACAAAGGAAGGGAGCTATTTTCAATGCAGGACATTCTGCTCACAGAAAGGAAGGGGACTACTTTCAATGCAGGACATGCTGCTCACAGGAAGGAAGGGGACTACTTTCAATGCAGGACATGCTGCTCACAGGAAGGAAGGGGACTACTTTCAATGCAGGACATGCTGCTCACAGGAAGGAAGGGGACTACTTTCAATGCAGGACATGCTGCTCATAGGAAGGAAGGGGACTACTTTCAATGTAGGACATTCTGCTCACAGGAAGGAAGGGGACTACTTTCAATGCAGGACATTCTGCTCACAGGAAGGGAAGGGGACTACTTTCAACTAAAACCATAGACATGGATGTACAAATAAATAGGACGGGATAACTTGGTGTGTGTGTGTGTGTGTGTGTGTGTGTGTGTGTGTGTGTGTGTGTGTGTGTGTGTGTGTGTGTGTGTGTGTGTGTGTGTGTGTGTGTGTGTGTGTGTGTGTGTGTGTGTGTGTGTGTGTGTGTGTGTGTGTGTGTGTGTGTGTGTGTGTGTGTGTGTGTGTGTCTCAGTGTTGTGTGTGTGCGTCCGTTAGAGGATCACACATTTGCCTTTCTCCACCCAGGGGTTGGCCCTCATCAGCTCTGGGTTCAGGAACGGGTCGTCACACACACACCCCTCGATCCATTTCACCAGCCTGCCGAGAGAAAACACACACACACGCACCCCGTTAGACCACACCCCTCGATCCACTGGGATTCAATCCGATCTCAGGTTGAGGTTCTAGGTGTTTTTTAAAGGTTCTGATTGGGCCGACATCGTTTACCGTGAATAGGATCTCCCCGAAGGCGGAAACATTTGCCTTTAAAAACCCACAATGGGTTTGAATCCCAGACTTAAACAAGGTTGCTAGTTTGAATCCCGGACTTAGACAAGGTTGCTAGATTGAATCCCGGACTTAGACAAGGTTGCTAGATTGAATCCCGGACTTAGACAAGGTTGCGAGATTGAATCCCGGACTTAGACAAGGTTGCTAGATTGAATCCCGGACTTAGACAAGGTTGCTAGATTGAATCCCAGACTTAGACAAGGTTGCTAGATTGAATCCCGGACTTAGACAAGGTTGCTAGATTGAATCCCGGACTTAGACAAGGTTGCTAGATTGAATCCCGGACTTAGACAAGGTTGCTAGATTGAATCCCGGACGTCGACAAGGTTGCTAGTTTGAATCCCAAACTTAGACAAGGTTGCTAGATTGAATCCCGGACGTCGACAAGGTTGCTAGATTGAATCCCGGACGTCGACAAGGTTGCTAGATTAAATCCCGGACTTAGACAAGGTTGCTAGTTTGAATCCCAGACTTAGACAAGGGTGCTAGATTGAATCCCGGACGTCGACAAGGTTGCTAGTTTGAATCCCGGACTTAGACAAGGTTGCTAGTTTGAATCCCGGACTTAGACACGGTTGCTAGATTGAATCCCGGACGTCAACAAGGTTGCTAGTTTGAATCCCGGACTTCGACAAGGTTGCTAGTTTGAATCCTAGACGTAGACAAGGTTGCTAGTTTGAATCCCAGACTTAAACAAGGTTGCTAGTTTGAATCCCGGACATCGACAAGGTTGCTAGTTTGAAACCCGGACTTAGACAAGGTTGCTAGATTGAATCCCGGACTTAGACAAGGTTGCTAGTTTGAATCCCTGAAGTAGAGAAGGTTTCTAGATTGAATCCTAGACGTAGAGAAAGTTGCTAGATTGAATCGCAGATGTAGAGAAGGTTGCTAGATTGAATCCCGGACGTCGACAAGGTTGCTAGATTGAATCCCAGACTTAGACAAGGTAGCTAGATTGAATCCCGGACATAGACAAGGTTGCTAGTTTGAGTCCCGGGCGTCGACAAGGTTGCTATATTGAATCCCGGACTTAGACAAGGTTGCTAGATTGAATCCCAGACTTAGACAAGGTTGCTAGATTGAATCCCAGACTTAGTCAAGGTTGCTAGATTGAATCCCGGACGTCGACAAGGTTGCTAGATTGAATCCCGGACGTCGACAAGGTTGCTAGATTGAATCCCGGACGTCGACAAGGTTGCTAGATTGAATCCCGGACTTCGACAAGGTTGCTAGATTGAATCCCGGACGTCGACAAGGTTGCTAGATTGAATCCCAGACAAGGTTGCTAGATTGAATCCGGGACGTAGACAAGGTTGCTAGATTGAATCCCGGACTTAGACAAGGTTGCTAGTTTGAATCCCGGGCGTAGACAAGGTTGCTAGATTAAATCCTAGATGAGACTTTTGTTTTTACAACCCGACCCAACAATCCAAACTATTCACTTCACTATTGTTTCTGCCTGAACAGCTTTAAATATGTCAACCAAAGTGCAACAGCCTAGTGGTTAGAGCACCGGGCCGGTCAACGAAAGGTCGCTGGTTTGAATACCGGAGCAGAACAAGCTGAACAATCTGTTGATGTGACCTTGAGCAAGGCATTTAAACCCATAATGATTTCCAGGGAGGGACATACTACTGTGGCTGACCCTGTAAAACAACACATTACACTGCACCTATCATACTACTATGGATGACCCTGTAAAACAACACCTGTCATAACACTGGGGGTAGAGACCAGAAGGACACTGGGGGTAGAGACCAGAAGGACACTGGGGGGTAGAGACCAGAATGACACGGGGGGTAGAGACCAGAAGGACACGGGGGGTAGAGACCAGAAGGACACGGGGGGTAGAGACCAGAAGGACACGGGGGGTAGAGACCAGAAGGACACGGGGGGTAGAGACCAGAAGGACACGGGGGGTAGAGACCAGAAGGACACGGGGGGTAGAGACCAGAAGGACACGGGGGTAGAGACCAGAAGGACACGGGGGGTAGAGACCAGAAGGACACTGGGGGTAGAGACCAGAAGGACACTGGGGGTAGAGACCAGAAGGACACTGGGGGTAGAGACCAGAAGGACACTGGGGCAGAGACCAGAAGGACACTACCTACTCAGTAACAGTGATGGAGGATTTCTCTCTGTTGATGGCCAGCTGGTAATGAAGACTGTCCACCTCTCTCTTCATCTGGGGAAGGTCCAGGTCCTCCATCTGCTCACATTACATAATACACACGTTACATTATACACACGTTACATAATACACACGTTACATAATACACACGTTACATAATACACACGTTACATTACACACATGACATAATACACACGTTACATAATACACACGTTACATAATACACACGTTACATAATACACACGTTACATAATACACACATTACATTATACACACGTTACATTATACACACGTTACATAATATACACGTTACATAATACACACGTTACATAATACACACGTTACATAATATACACATTACATTATATACACATTACATAATACACACGTTACATAATACACACGTTACATTATACACACGCTACATAATATACACGTTACATTATACACACAATACATAAATACAGACAATACTCTGCTACCAGACATATCTATACAGTCTACACTCTGCTACCAGTCTACACTCTGCTACCAGACAAATCTATACAGTCTACACTCTGCTACCAGTCATATCTATTCAGTCTACACTCTGCTACCAGACATATCTATACAGTCTACACTCTGCTACCAGTCATGTCTATACAGTCTACACTCTGCTACCAGACATGTCTACACAGTCTAAACTCTGCTACCAGACATATCTATACAGTCTACACTCTGCTACCGGTCTACACTCTGCTACCAGACATATCTATACAGTCTACACTCTGCTACCAGACATATCTATACAGTCTACACTCTCCTACCAGACATATCTATACAGTCTACACTCTGCTACCAGACGTGTCTATACAGACTACACTCTGCTACCAGACATATCTATACAGTCTACACTCTGCTACCAGACATATCTATACAGTCTACACTCTGCTACCAGATATATCTATACAGTCTACACTCTGCTACCAGACATATCTATACAGTCTACACTCTGCTACCAGTCTACACTTTGCTACCAGACATATCTATACAGACTACACTCTGCTACCAGTCTACACTCTGCTACCAGACATATCTATACAGTCTATACTCTGCTACCAGTCTACACTCTGCTACCAGACATATCTATACAGACTACACTCTGCTACCAGACATATCTATACAGTCTATACTCTGCTACCAGTCTACACTCTGCTACCAGACATATCTATACAGTCTACACTCTGCTACCAGTCATGTCTATACAGTCTACACTCTGCTACCAGACATGTCTACACAGTCTAAACTCTGCTACCAGACATATCTATACAGTCTACACTCTGCTACCGGTCTACACTCTGCTACCAGACATATCTATACAGTCTACACTCTGCTACCAGACGTGTCTATACAGACTACACTCTGCTACCAGACATATCTATACAGTCTACACTCTGCTACCAGACATATCTATACAGTCTACACTCTGCTACCAGACATATCTATACAGTCTACACTCTGCTACCAGACATATCTATACAGTCTACACTCTGCTACCAGTCTACACTTTGCTACCAGACATATCTATACAGACTACACTCTGCTACCAGTCTACACTCTGCTACCAGACATATCTATACAGTCTATACTCTGCTACCAGTCTACACTCTGCTACCAGACATATCAATACAGACTACACTCTGCTACCAGACATATCTATACAGTCTATACTCTGCTACCAGTCTACACTCTGCTACCAGACATATCTATACAGTCTACACTCTGCTACCAGTCATGTCTATACAGTCTACACTCTGCTACCAGACATGTCTACACAGTCTAAACTCTGCTACCAGACATATCTATACAGTCTACACTCTGCTACCGGTCTACACTCTGCTACCAGACATATATATACAGTCTACACTCTGCTACCAGACATATCTATACAGTCTACACTCTGCTACCAGATATATCTATACAGTCTACACTCTGCTACCAGACATATCTATACAGTCTACACTCTGCTACCAGTCTACACTTTGCTACCAGACATATCTATACAGACTACACTCTGCTACCAGTCTACACTCTGCTACCAGACATATCTATACAGACTACACTTTGCTACCAGACATATCTATACAGTCTATACTCTGCTACCAGTCTACACTCTGCTACCAGACATATCTATACAGACTACACTCTGCTACCAGACATATCTATACAGTCTATACTCTGCTACCAGTCTACACTCTGCTACCAGACATATCTATACAGACTACACTCTGCTACCAGACATATCTATACAGACTACACTCTGCTACCAGACATATCTATACAGACTACACTCTGCTACCAGACATATATACATATATATACACAGTCTCCTATATGACCAGAACGTACATGTCTGGTGTGTGGTGTGTGTGTGTGTGTATGTGTGTGTGTGTGAGACTGATGAAACTGGGTCATGTGCCTTTATTTAGGTCATTTAGCTGAGCAACAGTAACAGATATATTATATATTATTATATTATTATATATTACAGATATTTATTATATTATTATATATTACTGATTTATATTATATTATTATATAGCTCAGCTTGGATCATATATGCATAGACACTGAATAAGAATACAATATACTTCTGATTTAAAATGTGGTTATATATTTATAGAAGTCTATGATTGTGTTTATATATATATATATATAAAATTGTTTTATAGTGTGAAATGATTATTATAAACGTCACTGATTCTCTGTTCTCCCTGGTCTCCGCGCTCATCATCACAAACCGCCGTTTCACGGAAGGAAAAACATGCCGTTTCTGTCGTTCAGTTCCGGTAAATCCCCCGGTTTTGAGAACACACGTTAAATCCCTAACCAAACCCGGTTTTTATACAGAGAAGATAACAGATAACGTTTAATTTTTAACGTCGAGACAAAACCAGAGAGCTGTTACCGTGATGCAGCTGCTGTCCTCCGTCTGTTTTTTCATCTGCCCTATTTTTTATTTATTAAATAAACCGATAATCTCATCCTGCCCGGGAAAATAAAAACACATTATCTCGATCAAACAAAGAAAGAGACAGCACACCGTTAAACCCTGGGTGTTTATCTAGAGAATAGAAACGGCATCTATATCCAGAGATGTTATTATGCTGATATAATACACGTTATTAAACGGTATAAACGTTACCCGGTGCTCTATTAGCCTAAAAGCGTTTCTCCTTATGAATATTGTTCTGAAGGCAGCACCGCCATAAAGTCATCAAATCTGATTTAAAACTATAACCCCTTAACCACTGTTAACCCTAATGCCCTAACCTTAACCACTGTTAACCCTAATGCCCTAACCTTAACCACTGTTAACCCTAATGCCCTAACCTTAAACACTGTTAACCCTAATGCCTGAACCTTAACCACAGTTAACCCTAATGCCTTAACCTTAACCACTGTTAACCCTAATGCCCTAACCTTAACCACTGTTAACCCTAATGCCTTAACCTTAACCACTGTTAACCCTAATGCCCTAACCTTAACCACTGATAACCTAATGCCTTAACCTTAACCACTGTTAACCCTAATTCCTAACCTTAACCACTGTTAACCCTAATGCCTAACCTTAACCACTGTTAACCCTAATGCCTTAACCTTAACCACTGTTAACCCTAATGCCCTAACCTTAACCCTAATGCCCTAACCTTAACCACTGTTAACCCTAATGCCTTAACCTTAACCACTGTTAACCCTAATGCCTTAACCTTAATCACTGTTAACCCTAATGCCCTAACCTTAACCACTGTTAACCCTAATGCCTTAACCTTAACCACTGTTAACCCTAATGCCCTAACCTTAACCACTGTTAACCCTAATGCCCTAACCTTAACCACTGTTAAACCTAATGCCTTAACCTTAACCACTGTTAACCCTAATTCTTAACCTTAACCACTGTTAACCCTAATTCCTAATCTTAACCACTGTTAACCCTAATTCCTAACTTTTAACACTGTTAACCCTAATGCCCTAACCTTAACCACTGTTAACCCTAATGCCTTAACCTTAACCACTGTTAACCCTAATGCCCTAACCTTAACCACTGTTAACCCTAATGCCCTAACCTTAACCACTGTTAACCCTAATGCCCTAATCTTAACCACTGTTAACCCTAATGCCTAACCTTAACCACTGTTAACCCTAATGCCTTAACCTTAACCACTGTTAACCCTAATGCCCTAACCTTAACCCTAATGCCCTAACCTTAACCACTGTTAACCCTAATGCCCTAACCTTAACCACTGTTAACCCTAATGCCTTTTACCTTATATTAAAAGACTAAAAAAAGCCTTTTTGTTTTCATGAATTTGTACAATATATAAAACAATGTTTCCGTTACATCTGGGGCCTATCTAACGGGGATTTATTTACATGATGTAGACGGTATAGACGGTATAAACTGGGGCCTATCTAACGGGGATTTATTTACATAATGTAGACTTTATAGACGGTATAAACTGGGGCCTATCTAACGGGGATTTATTTACAGATTGTAGACGGTATAGACGGTATAAACTGGGGCCTATCTAACGGGGATTTATTTACATAATGTAGACGGTATAGACGGTATAAACTGGGGCCTATCTAACGGGGATTTATTTACATAATGTAGACGGTATAGACGGTATAAACTGGGGCCTATCTAACAGGGATTTATTTACATAATGTAGACGGTATAAACTGGGGCCTATCTAACGGGGATTTATTTACATGATGTAGACGGTGTTGATAAGAGAATTATCTAATAAAGGTAAATGAATCAATAAACCATGATGAATTATTAGTCATACAGCAGGTTTAATGAATAATCAATGTAATGATCAATGTAGGGATCGATTAGTCTGATTAGTTCCGGAAAGTCCAGGAACCACTGGAGAGGGAAAGAAATGTGTGTATGCAATTAGTATAGAGAGATAGAGAAGCAGATGGTCAAGGGAGTAAAACCTCAGAGAGTTCCTAACCTTGAAGGAAAGGAACAGGCTGAGCCAGAAGGTGATAAACAGTGTGAGAAGTTTATGGGGGTTGCAGGTCACCAACGGATTGTGTGTAAATGCATGTGCGTAAGTAAGCAAGAACTATATAATGACTGTTTTGTTATCCTGACGCCAGAACGTTCTCTGAATAAAGTTACAGAAACCTTTTGCAGAAAGCTGAGTCCTTGCCTAATTATTTTAACCCATTGTCTTACAAACCTTGGGCATTAGTCAAGGCGAATTGATTATTGATTATTATCATCAAGATATAAAATTCCTATAACAGGTAGAGACGGTATAAACTGGGGCCTATCTAACGGAGATTAATTTACATGATGTAGACGGTATACACGGTATAAACTGGGGCCTATCTAACGGAGATTTATTTACATGATGTAGACGGTATAGACGGTGACAGACCGGATGATGATGCTACTACACTATTAACAGATTCATCACGGAAGGAGGACGGGGGTTTCTTACCGTTTTACCGGAGACCTGGTGCTTCTGGTCGTGAGGTTCTGACCCAGATGAGCTGTAGCCCTGGGTTTAGCCGATGTTCCCAGACAGACAACACGCGATTTACACCCCCCTTTCCTTTCCCAAAACTAACGAAAACGGTACAAGTGGAGGCCTCGAGCTCTAACGGGGAATTGGCGGTGGTTAGAGCGGAAAAAAATCAGGAAACGCTCGAGCAGCTCCCGGTAGACAGGACCGACTACAGCGCAAGAGGACCGACAATCCGCTTCTATCATCTGCCTGTGGAACTGCCTCTCTCCCTCTCTCCCTCTCTCCTCCTGTCTTCTATCAGACGCTCTCTCTCTCCCTCTCTCCTCCTGTCTTCTATCAGACTCTCCCTCTCTCCTCCTGTCTTCTGTCAGACACTCCCTCTCTCTCCCTCTCTCCTCCTGTCTTCTGTCAGACGCTCCCTCTCTCCCTCTCTCCTCCTGTCTTCTGTCAGACGCTCCCTCTCTCCACCTGTCTGCTGTCAGACACTCCCTCTCTCCCTCTCTCCTCCTGTCTTCTATCAGACGCTCCCTCTCTCCCTCTCTCCCTCTCTCCTCCTGTCTTCTATCAGACTCTCCCTCTCTCCTCCTGTCTTCTATCAGACACTCCCTCTCTCCCTCTCTCCTCCTGTCTTCTGTCAGACGCTCCCTCTCTCCCTCTCTCCTCCTGTCTTCTGTCAGACGCTCCCTCTCTCCTCCTGTCTGCTGTCAGACGCTCCCTCTCTCCCTCTCTCCTCCTGTCTTCTATCAGACGCTCCCTCTCTCCCTCTCTCCCTCTCTCCTCCTGTCTTCTATCAGACTCTCCCTCTCTCCTCCTGTCTTCTATCAGACGCTCCCTCTCTCCCTCTCTCCCTCTCTCCTCCTGTCTTCTATCAGACTCTCCCTCTCTCCTCCTGTCTTCTATCAGACACTCCCTCTCTCCCTCTCTCCTCCTGTCTTCTGTCAGACGCTCCCTCTCTCCCTCTCTCCCCCTGTCTTCTGTCAGACGCTCCCTCTCTCCTCCTGTCTGCTGTCAGACGCTCCCTCTCTCCCTCTCTCCTCCTGTCTTCTATCAGACACTCCCTCTCTCCTCCTGTCTTCTATCAGACGCTCCCTCCTGTTTTCCCCAGGAGAGATCAGTGGCGCCGCTATGTTTGGTAGTCAAACACAGAGACAGAGACAGAGAGAGAGAGAGAGAGAGAGAGAGAGAGAGAGAGAGAGAGAGAGAGAGAGAGAGAGAGGAGAGAGAGAGAGGAGAGAGAGAGAGAGAGAGAGAGAGAGAGAGAGAGAGAGAGAGAGAGAGAGAGAGAGAACCTGTATGGAAATCCCATCAGGCAAATGAAGCGGACTGGCTGGAGTTCAGTCTAACCTGAACAGGCTGGTCTGAGAGACAGACTCTAACCCCGTAATGACGTCAACGAACTGCTGTTTACCTTTCAGATATCAGACAGGAAGGAAGAGGAGGTTAAAAAACCCAGATAGCTTGTCTGCCAAATGGCACCATATTCTGTACGTTTTTACATAGGCAGCCCAAAATACCAATTACAATAGTTTAACTTCACTGAATAAAAAAAAATAATTAATATGCAACAATTCCAAAGACTTTACTGAGTTAACAGTTCGTAAGGAAATCAGTCAATTCAAATAAATTCATTAGGATTTAATCTATGGATTTCACATGACTGGGAATACAGATCAAAACTCATTTTATTTGTCACATGCGCAGAATACAACAGGTGTAGACCTTACAGTGAAATGCTTACTTACAAGCCCTTAACCAGTTTTAAGAAAATACAAACTAAAGTAAAACATTTAATTTAAGATCAACAACAAAATAACAAGGTTATATACAGGGGGTACTGGTACCAGGTACTAATGAGGCTATATACAGGGGGTACCAGGTAGTAATGAGGCTATATACAGGGGGTACCGGGTAGTAATGAGGCTATATACAGGGGGTACCGGGTAGTAATGAGGCTATATACAGGGGGTACCCTTTATAAAGGGGGTACCCTGTCATGTTGAGATGGGTTTCCCTGTCTTACTTTCTGTCATGTTGAGATGGGTTCCACTGTCTTACTTTCTTCTCTCCACACCACTATGATCTCTATAGTGGTCCACTGGTCTCCACACAACTGTGAGCTATATAGTGGTCCACTGGTCTCCATACCACTGTGAACTATATAGTGGTCCACTGGTCTCCACACCACTGTGATCTCTATAGTGGAACATATATCTCTTTATTAAACCCTCTGGGTAGCCATTTGATTAATTTTTCAGCAGTCTTATGGCTTGGGGGTAGAAGTTGTTAAGGAGCTTTTTGGACCACTTAGTGGACCTCTATAGAGATCAGTGGTGTGGAGACCAGTGGACCACTATATAGCTCACAGTGGTGTGGAGACCAGTGGACCACTATAGAGATCATAGTGGTGTGGAGACCAACCAACACCACTATATAGTTCACAGTGGTGTGGAGACCAGTAGTGAATGCATACATTTCATTTCATACATTTTTTTTTCTGTGCTGGCCCTCCATGGGAATCAAACCCACAACCCTGGCGTTGCAAACACCATGCTCTACCAACTGAGCTACAGGTAACCCCTGTTTTAATACATTTGCAAACATTTCTGTAAACCTGTTTTCGATTTGTCATTATGGGATATTGTGTCTAGATTGCTGAGGATTTTTTAGTATTTAATATATTTTAAAGGCTGTAACGTAACAAAATCCAGTATAAACTGACGGTGTACACCAGGTGTACCCAGTATAACTAACGGTGTACACCAGGTGTATCTAGTATAAACTAACAGTGTACACCAGGTGAATCCAGTATAAACTAACAGTGTACACCCGGTGTATCCAGTATAAGCTAACGGTGTACACCAGGTGTAACAAGTATAACTAACGGTGTACACCCGGTGTATCCAGTATAAACTAACGGTGTACACCCGGTGTATCCAGAATAAACTAACGGTGTACACCAGGTGTATGCAGTATAAACTAAATGGTGTACACCAGGTGTATCCAGTATAGACTGACGGTGTATCCAGTATAAACTAACGGTGTACACCAGGTGTATCCAGTATAAACGAAACGGTGTACACCAGGTGTATCCAGTATAATCTAAATGGTGTACACCCGGTATATCCAGTATAAACTAACGGTGTACACCCGGTGTATCCAGTATAACCTAACGGTGTACACCAGGTGTATGCAGTATAAACTAAATGGTGTACACCAGGTGTATCCAGTATAGACTGACGGTGTATCCAGTATAAACTAACGGTGTACACCAGGTGTATCCAGTATAAACGAAACGGTGTACACCAGGTGTATCCAGTATAATCTAAATGGTGTACACCCGGTATATCCAGTATAAACTAACGGTGTACATCCGGTGTATCCAGTATAACCTAACGGTGTACACCAGGTGTAGCCAGTATAACTAACGTTGTACACCAGGTGTATCCAGTATTAACTAACGGTGTACACCAGGTGTATCCAGTATAATCTAAATGGTGTACACCCGGTGTATCCAGTATAAGCTAACGGTGTACACCCGGTGTATCCAAACTGATGGATGAACAGACAGACAGGTTAGGAGGTGTTACTATACATACAGACAGACAGACAGACAGACAGACAGACAGACAGACAGACAGACAAGGAGGTGTTACTATACAGACAGACAGAGACAGACAGGTTAGGAGGTGTTACTATACAGACAGACAGACAGACAGACAGACAGACAGACAGACAGACAGACAGACAGACAGACAGACAGACAGACAGACAGACAGACAGACAGACAGACAGGTTAGGAGGTGTTACTATACAGACAGACAGACAGACAGACAAGTTAGGAGGTGTTACTGAACAGACAGACAGACAGACACAGACAGACAGACAGACAGACAGACGTAACATCCTATTCAACTGCAGGGTTTAGCTCCGTCCCTGCTCTAACTCAACCAAGGCCCCGGTGAAGAGTATCTGAACCAGGCGTGTTAAAGCAAGGCTGGAGGAGAAGCCTTCCCAGCGGGTAGTTCAGAGAACCCTGGGGGGGATGCGTTCAGCAGGACAAAACGTTTTAGAAACGTTCAGATAAAAATATGTAACGTAGAACAAGCATGTCTATCTGACATGTAGTCAAGAGGGAATCGTGTGTTTCTATCTGCAACAGCCCTGGCTGTAACCTGGAACGGCCTATCGACTCACCCTGCGATCCTATTGGCCAGCTCCATACAAGAGGGGGAGGAGTTAGCGGAGAACAGGACCAATCGGTCCGTTAGTTTGTCTACATGGGTCTTAGCCCCTCCTTCTGGGTGCGTGTCCAAACCCTGTCTGGGTTGCCACACTTCATTGAGACCGTCCTGGAAAAAAACACACACAACATTATTACCACACAAATCAAATTTGCCAAATACAACGGTGACCTTACTGTCAAATGCTTACTTACAAGCTCTTAAACCAACAATACAGTTAAGAAAATAGTGGTAAGAAAATTAAAATTACATTAAATCACAATAAAATAACAATAATGTGGGTAAACACAGTCTGGGGTTTTGCTCAGTGGACGAACCACTGTCTTGAGTGGGTTTCAATTACCCACTAGGTTATATTAACAGACAACCATGAACCTGCTATAAAAAACATTCACACAGAAACACTAATCACTTCACCTCTGTGTCCTGTAGCGAGCTACTGTAGCTACCTGTCCTTCCAAGTCATCCTTCCGTGTCATCCTTCCGTGTCATCCTTCTGTGTCATCCTCCCCAAGTCATCCTCCCAAGTCATCCTCTCCCAAGTCATCCTTCCTAAGTCATCCTTCCAAGTCATCCTCCCACGTCATTTTGGACGCAGAGTAACGACAAACATGAAAGACGGAAGATAAACCAGCTAGTACTATGAAAGACGGAAGATAAACCAGCTAGTGCTATTAAAGACGGAAGATAAACCAGCTAGTACTATTAAAGACGGAAGATCAACCAGCTAGTACCATGAAAGACGGAAGATCAACCAGCTAGTACTATTAAAGACGGAAGATAAACCAGCTAGTGCTATTAAAGACGGAAGATAAACCAGCTAGTGCTATTAAAGACGGAAGATAAACCAGCTAGTGCTATTAAAGACGGAAGATAAACCAGCTAGTGCTATGAAAGACGGAAGATAAACCAGCTAGTGCTATGAAAGACGGAAGATAAACCAGCTAGTGCTATTAAAGACGGAAGATAAACCAGCTGGTACTATTAAAGACGGAAGATAAACCAGCTAGTGCTATTAAAGACGGAAGATAAACCAGCTAGTGCTATAAAAGACGGAAGATAAACCAGCTAGTGCTATAAAAGACGGAAGATAAACCAGCTAGTGCTATTTAAGACGGAAGATAAACCAGCTAGTGCTATTAAAGACGGAAGATAAACCAGCTAGTACTATTAAAGACGGAAGATAAACCAGCTAGTGCTATTAAAGACGGAAGATAAACCAGCTAGTGCTATAAAAGACGGAAGATAAACCAGCTAGTGCTATAAAAGACGGAAGATAAACCAGCTAGTGCTATTTAAGACGGAAGATAAACCAGCTAGTGCTATTAAAGACGGAAGATAAACCAGCTAGTGCTATTAAAGACGGAAGATAAACCAGCTAGTGCTATTAAAGACGGAAGATAAACCAGCTAGTGCTATTAAAGACGGAAGATAAACCAGCTGGTACTATTAAAGACGGAAGATAAACCAGCTAGTACTATTAAAGACGGAAGATAAACCAGCTAGTGCTATTAAAGACGGAAGATAAACCAGCTAGTGCTATGAAAGACGGAAGAAAAACCAGCTAGTACTATTAAAGACGGAAGATAAACCAGCTAGTGCTATTAAAGACAGAAGATAAACCAGCTGGTGCTATTAAAGACGGAAGATAAACCAGCTAGTACTATTAAAGACGGAAGATAAACCAGCTAGAACTATTAAATAAGTAGCTAAGATCCCAAAACATCAAAGCCTGATGATGACTTGGTTAATGTTTTGTTTTAAATCTGTTGTGTTGTGACTAGTGGCAGGACCCCAGGAGTTTATGGCATCCCCTGGTGGTTACCATGGTGATACCGGTGATGGGACCCACGTGGCTGCTCAAGCACTTCCGGATAGCTAACGTTAGCTAAACAACAAACTGAAGTTCTTTACATACCAAAACCACTTATATTTACACATGTTTTCAAGTCTAAACTAACAAGAATATAACTAGATAGTTAGAGTTACAGTTATATAACACTTTAACTGAGATACTTTAGTTTTTTTTTTTTTAAGTTAGCCAAGGTAAAGTAGTATATAGCATTAAATGTGTTCAGGTTGCGATGCCTTGAGGGACTGACAGACAATTATAAACAACACCGTTAATCTAATAAATCTCTCACCAGTTTGTTTTCGGTGTAAAAAGTCGCATTAATTTTTTCCTTTACAAATCACAAGTCAACACATTGGAGACATGACCTTCTGTTATTATTAACAGCTGTTTAATTAACAGACAGTCACAATGGTAGAGTTTAGTCTCTCCACCTGACTCTTTCTGCTTTTCACAAAGAAAGATATTATATTTTACAGAGATCTTGTGTTAGAAATAGTCACCAATTTAGTTTTTACTCTGTTTTTTTATCCTCAGTAGTGTAGAATTTATTATGCTGTTTAATTAAACTGACCTGTCCGACGGATACGGAAGTACCCCGGAGAAATATAAATATCTGAACCAAAGAGTTTCTAAACCAAGAGGCGCAACATTGCGATACTTCCGGGAACAGAAATAGACCTAAACTGACCTGTCCGACGGATACGGAAGCACCCCGGAACATAAATATCTGAACCACTTCCGGGAACATTTATGAAATAGACCTAAACTGACCTGTCCAGGCGTGTTTTGAGAAATCAATGAGAAGAAGTGAACAAATCTTCCTTATATAGAGTTGTTAATTTTCACCTGAAATCTTTAAAGTCACAATCTAGATTCAAGACAATGTTTTTAAAAGTAGTTGAACCGTGTTATTACTCTAACCTTGTGAAAATAACTAATTGACACGTTTTCATTTTCGGCAGAAACAACTTTATATAATATATATATATATCACAATAGCGTGACTTTGATTTTTTGCGCAGTTCGGCCATGACGTCGCCTATAATAAGTGTGATCGGTGGATTTCTATTGGAGAAGCAGTTTATTCTGGACCATCCAATCACAAGCGAGAAAAAACAACTTTAACCCGGAAATAGTTAACCCAAAGAGTTTTACCGCGGAAATTAAGCAGACAGACAGACGTGAGAAGAATTAAAAACAAATAAAAAACCACTGAACAGACTAAAAAAAGTAGTATTAAATAGATATTATTGTCATCATATTATTATTATACACTAGTAAAAGACCTCGGCAGGTCAGTCACATAGAGATATTAAACTTTGACCGACTACTATGGACGAGGAGTACGACGAGATGTTCGGGACACCGGACGAGTACGAACAACAGTTCGCCGATGAGCTGCAGGTTCTGGCTGAGATGGACTGTGAGTAGTAGTCAAGCTAGACGGAATAACAAGTTAGTCTGGTTAACACTTAAATATCCAACAGTATTATTATTATTATGATGATTAAACCGACTGGACGTCAGGTGATATAATAGTCAAGCTAGACGGAATAACAAGTTAGTCTGGTCAACACTTAAATATCCAACAGTATTATTATTATTATGATGATTAAACCGACTGGACGTCAGGTGATTATAATAGTCAAGCTAGACGGAATAAAAAGTTAGTCCGGTCTGGTCAACCCTTAAATATCCAACAGTATTATTATTATTATTATTATTATTATTATTATTATTATGATGATTAAACCGACTGGACGTCAGGTGATATAATAGTCAAGCTAGACGGAATAACAAGTTAGTCTGGTTAACACTTAAATATCCAACAGTATTATTATTATTATTATTATTATTATTATTATTATTATGATGATTAAACCGACTGGGCGTCAGGTGATATAGTAGTCAAGCTAGACGGAATAACAAGTTAGTCTGGTCTGGTCAACACTTAAATATTCAACAGTATTATTATTATTATCATTATGATGATTAAACCGACTGGACGTCAGGTGATATAATAGTCAAGCTAGACGGAATAAAAAGTTAGTCTGGTCTGGTCAACACTTAAATATCCAACAGTATTATTATTATTATTATTATGATGATTAAACCGACTGGGCGTCAGGTGATATAATAGTCAAGCTAGACGGAATAAGAAGTTAGTCTTGTCAACACTTAAATATCCAACAGTATTATTATTATTATGATGATTAAACCGCCTGGACGTCAGGTGATATAATAGTCAAGCTAGACGGAATAACAAGTTAGTCTGGTCTGGTCAACACGTAAATATCCAACATTATTATTATTATTATTATTATTATTATGATGATTAAAACGACTGGACGTCAGGTGATATAATAGTCAAGCTGGACGGAATAACAAGTTAGTCTGGTCTGGTCAACACGTAAATATCCAACATTATTATTATTATTATTATTATTATTATGATGATTAAAACGACTGGACGTCAGGTGATATAATAGTCAAGCTAGACGGAATAACAAGTTAGTCTGGTCTGGTCAACACTTAAATATCCAACAGTATTATTATCATTATGATGATTAAACCGACTGGACGTCAGGTGATATAATAGTCAAGCTAGACGGAATAACAAGTTAATCTGGTCTGGTCAACACGTAAATATCCAACAGTATTATTATTATTATTATGAATAAACCGACAGTGCGTCAGGTGATGTAATTGTCAAGCTAGACGGAATAACAAGTTAGTCTGGTCAACACTTAAATATCCAACAGTATTATTATTATTATTATTATGATGATTAAACCGACTGGGCGTCAGGTGATATAGTAGTCAAGCTAGACGGAATAAAAAGCTAGTCTGGTCTGGTCAACACTTAAATATCCAACAGTATTATTATTATTATTATTATGATGATTAAACCGACTGGACGTCAGGTGATATAATAGTCAAGCTAGACGGAATAACAAGTTAGTCTGGTCTGGTCAACACTTAAATATCCAACAGTATTATTATTATTATGATGATTAAACCGACTGGACGTCAGGTGATATAATAGTCAAGCTGGACGGAATAACAAGTTAGTCTGGTCTGGTCAACACTTAAATATCCAACAGTATTATTATTATTATTATTATTATTATTATGATGTTTAAACGACTGGACGTCAGGTGATATAATAGTCAAGCTGGACGGAATAACAAGTTAGTCTGGTCAACACCGAAATATCCAACAGTATTATTATCATTATTATTATTATTATTATTATGATGATTAAACCGACTGGGCGTCAGGGATATAATAGTCAAGCTAGACGGAATAAGAAGTTAGTCTGGTCTGGTCAACACTTAAATATCCAACAGTATTATTATTATTATGATGATTAAAACGACTGGACGTCAGGTGATATAATAGTCAAGCTGGACGGAATAACAAGTTAGTCTGGTCAACACCGAAATATCCAACAGTATTATTATCATTATTATTATTATTATTATGATGATTAAACCGACTGGGCGTCAGGGATATAATAGTCAAGCTAGAAGGAATAAGAAGTTAGTCTGGTCTGGTCAACACGTAAATATCCAACAGTATTATTATTATTATGATGATTAAACCGACAGTGCGTCAGGTGATATAGTAGTCAAGCTAGACGGAATAACAAGTTAGTCTGGTCAACACTTAAATATCCAACAGTATTATTATTATTATTATGATGATTAAACCGACTGGGCGTCAGGTGATATAGTAGTCAAGCTAGACGGAATAAAAGTTAGTCTGGTCTGGTCAACACTTAAATTTCCAACAGTATTATTATTATGATGATTAAACCGACTGGGCGTCAGGTGATATAATAGTCAAGCTAGACGGAATAACAAGTTAGTCTGGTCAACACTTAAATATCCAACAGTATTATTATTATTATGATGATTAAACCGCCTGGACGTCAGGTGATATAATAGTCAAGCTAGACGGAATAACAAGTTAGTCTGGTCTGGTCAACACTTAAATATCCAACATTATTATTATTATTATTATTATTATTATTATTATTATTATTATTATTATGATGATTAAAACGACTGGACGACAGGTGATATAATAGTCAAGCTGGACGGAATAACAAGATAGTCTGGTCAACAACGAAATATCCAATAGTATTATTATTATTATTATTATTATTATTATTATTATTATTATTATTATGATGATTAAACCGCCTGGACGTCAGGTGATATAATAGTCAAGCTAGACGGAATAACAAGTTAGTCTGGTCTGGTCAACACGTAAATATCCAACAGTATTATTATTATTATGATGATTAAACCGACTGGACGACAGGTGATATAATAGTCAAGCTAGACGGAATAACAAGTTAGTCTGGTCAACACTTAAATATCCAACAGTATTATTATTATTATGATGATTAAACCGACTGGACGACAGGTGATATAATAGTCAAGCTAGACGGAATAACAAGTTAGTCTGGTCTGGTCAACACGTAAATATCCAACAGTATTATTATTATTATGATGATTAAACCGACTGGACGACAGGTGATATAATAGTCAAGCTAGACGGAATAACAAGTTAGTCTGGTCTGGTCAACACGTAAATATCCAACAGTATTATTATTATTATTATGAATAAACCGACTGGACGACAGGTGATATAATAGTCAAGCTAGACGGAATAACAAGTTAGTCTGGTCAACACTTAAATATCCAACAGTATTATTATTATGATGATTAAACCGACTGGACGTCAGGTGATATAATAGTCAAGCTGGACGGAATAACAAGTTAGTCTGGTCAACAACGAAATATCCAATAGTATTATTATTATTATTATTATTATTATTATTATTATTATTATTATCATTATTATTATTATTATGAATAAACCGACTGGACGTCAGGTGATGTAATAATCAAGCTAGACGGAATAACAAGTTAGTCTGGTCAACACTTAAATATCCAACAGTATTATTATTATTATTATTATGATGATTAAACCGACTGGACGTCAGGTGATGTAATAATCAAGCTAGACGGAATAACAAGTTAGTCTGGTCAACACTTAAATATCCAACAGTATTATTATTATTATTATTATGATGATTAAACCAACTGGGCATCAGGTGATATAATAGTCAAGCTAGACGGAATAACAAGTTAATCTGGTCTGGTCAACACTTAAATATCCAACAGTATTATTATTATCATTATTATGATGATTAAACCGACTGGGCGTCAGGTGATATAGTAGTCAAGCTAGACGGAATAAAAAGTTAGTCTGGTCTGGTCAACACTTAAATATCCAACAGTATTATTATTATTATTATGATGATTAAACCGACTGGGCATCAGGTGATATAATAGTCAAGCTAGACGGAATAACAAGTTAGTCTGGTCAACACTTAAATATACAATAGTCAAGCTAGACGGAATAACGCCACAGGTGCGTTAGCATACCACACCCGTGACATGCCTTCGGCGCGTCACAGTCCCTCGCCTCGTGCTCCGCAGATCCACAATACCTACACTTCTTTGTACTGCACGAGGCGAGGATATGACCATAGGCCATACAACGCCTGCAGAACGGGGGCTGACGGGCATAATACAACGTCCCCCTGTCAGCCCCCAGGGAGAACATCGCCGGCGGATGGAGGTAAACCCCCAACCGCTCAGGGTCCTCCCTGAGCAACGCCTGGAATCCTCTCTTCCCATCCCAGAAGCCCAGGGAGTCCCTGAGGAGCCTCACCGAGGAGACATTGTCCATGTAACGCCCAAGGAACGTCCTCACCTCATCGTCCTTCACATGAGGGTTATACATAATAACCGTGACCACCCGGAAATTGTTTTTTCCCAGGCTGGTCACCTCGTAATGACACATCGGTCCATCCTTTCCCACTTCTCTCGCCCTCCTCATCACCTCCTCATACCTTTCTTCTTTGTGGAGCGTCACGTCGTAAGCCACCTCCAGTGGGTTCGCCTGGAGGCACAACACTTCTCCCACCTCCAACTTTAGGATCCCAATCAATATTGTTCTCCCAAAGGTCTCCCTCCCAAACGGCTCCATCTCCTTGTTCCTCCAGGCGAACCTCACCGTGTACCCTATCCCGACTCCAGGCATCTTGTTTGGAGCATGTCGAGCCATCTTGAAAAAAGCTCTCTTAAAAAGAAGCCACTAGAAAAAGTATATATTTTTTTGAAAATTGAAAAAAAACGTCTCCCACACTCCAAACCTTTCCTCCCTCCGGCCTTCCTTCGACCTTTTGGCTCAGCGGGCTTTAAGACACCTCAGTGCCAAGCTTGTATCTAAGCCAAAAGGCCGAGAAGCGATAACCCACAAATTGACCCCTGCACCCGCCGGGCCCCCGGGGGTTTGGCAAAAGTTGGCTCCTCCCCACCCAACGCTTCCCTGGTGACAGGCAGGTGTTTTTTTTTTTTTCAAGTCGCTAATGCGTCTTTAAGTCACTAGCTCTTTAAGCCTAGTGCGACTATTTGTTCAATGCCCGGCAAATAAGCCAGTCATCGTCGGGCTTGAACTCAATTGCCCGAGCGACTACTTTGAGTGGAAAAATACGCCGGTCGGTCAGCCGGCTTCAAGTCAAACGCCTGAGCAAAAAGCCTCGGCGTCATCTCTGTCAATTTCTCTTGAAACAAGATACCGGGCTCTGCCAGAAGCAAAGCCCTTCCAAAAATACGTTGAACTCGTAAGTGTTCCTCTCCACGGAAGTCTTTAGTAAAAGGCGAAAGGCTTGTGCGTAATGAAGAGAAACCAGAGTCGTATGGAAGTCAGAGGTCGGGGCCCGAGACACACACTGTGCACTCTAGGCCGGGTCCCCGCGGGTGGTCCCCGAACCCACTCTTCCAAGTTTTCGAGGGCTGTGGGTAAAAAGTCACAGACAGACAGACAGACAGACAGACAGACAGACAGACAGACAGACAGACAATCCTGGTGAAGTGATTGTATTTTTTTGGGGGGGTCAAAAACAGACAGACACACACACACACACACACACACACACACACACACACACACACACACACACACACACACACACACACACACACACACACACACACACACACACACACACACACAATCCTGGCCAATGTTTTTATTTATTTATTTTTTATTATTTATTTTTTAAGTAAAATGGCGGGAAAACGGGGGACACCATGAAGGGGGCTTCGCCCTTGTTTCAGTTTGGATGATTCTTCTTTTTTCATTCCTTCTCTTCTTCTGCTAGCTGTTTTACATAGCTTTGTGTATTTCTTTCCTTGACAATGGGAGAAAAGTGTTGCACCGTTCCCGGAGGTACTGCAATACCGGGTCGATGCGTGGAGCGGACGGAGCAAGCCCCATTTCCGACTCCCTGTTCGAAAAATCCATTTAATATGTAGTCCCCCGATGGGGGACGTATCAGATATTAAACTGATAAGAACAGATATTTTTTATTTTATTTTATTTTTTTATTTTTTATTAATACAAAAATTTACAATTTACTGTGACATTCTTTTTCCATCAATACTTTCCCAGTTTCATGCAAGTTTTACACTTCCCCAAATGCCTTTACAAAAGTCTTCCCCATACACGTGTTTGTCCATTTCAATCACATTTCTTAACTTCCATACAAACAAATAAAAGGCATCTGCTGGTACCGTTGTATCTTTCTCCTTTTTAATACAAACATTTCCTTTTTCCCACAGTACCAGCTTCCCCAAACTGATCATACTCCACACTGCTCTAAACTCTTTCTTTGGCAATGTTAGGATCTCCTCTCCATACACAATATTCTTACCATTCAAAACAATATTGTTGCAGACCATGTTAATGAAAGGTGTGCACTTTCCAAAGAAATCTTTTGCAAAACCACACTCCCAGAATACATGCATTACTGTTTCGCTTTTTTTGCACCTGGGGCACTCTGCGTTCACTGCACAGTTGTGTCTATACATCCTCTCCTTTACGGCCAACCTATTTAAAGCACACAGCCATCCCAAATCCTTGCACTCATTATCCATCCATTTTGGTTGTATCCCCTCCCAATTAACTGCTTTCAAATCAGCCTCATATCTCTGCTCCCAATTTTCCCTTATAATTTCATACATTTTCCTGTGGTCTAATAAGACCTCTCTTTCCATTTCCTTTATGTGTATTTTCAGAAATGATATGGCCTGCGTGTAATACTCAGGTTTTACCTCTGCATTCGGAACCCTGTTGTCCCAAGGTAACATCCCTCTTAAAGTAGACCCGAACCACATCCTAACAAAGAAAAATGATTTATGCTGTATTCCTTTCAACAAAGTTTTACACATCTGATTGAGGAAAAGACAATCCAGTTTCACCGACAAACATGGGATGTCTCTCCCTCCCTTTGATACTTTCCCATACATCATCTCTCTCTTTACGCTTTCATATGAGCCACCCCATATAAATGAAAATATCAACCTTGTCACAACGATTTTACTCTTGGCATTGATTGGGAACACCAGTGCCAGGTAAATTAAAGTTGGTAATATATCTGTTTTTATTGCCATAATCTTTCCGCTGATCGTTAACCTTCTGCTTTTCCACATGTTGAGTTTTACCTTTACTTTTTCAATCTTTCCTTCCCAATTTTCTTTTATTCCGTCCTTTTGAAAGAAATACACCCCTAATATTTTTAACCCATCTTTACAGACAGTTATGCCTCCCTTGCCCTCTGTTCTCCCTTCCCAGGCTCCACAGTACATCATAGAAGACTTCCCCAAATTTATTTTTGACCCCACTGCTTCTCCATAAGTTTTCAACAGTACGATCGCCCTGTCTATCGCCCGGTCGGAGCATAGGAACAAAGTGGTGTCGTCTGCATACTGGGCGATTCTAACCCTTTCTCCGTTACTCCCTGGGATATGCACCCCGTCTATACCTTTATCGTTCCTTATCACATTAGCTAGTGGTTCAGCAAATAGCACGTACAGTAGTGGTGACATTGGGCACCCCTGTCTCACCCCACCTTCTTGAAGTACCGGTTTGCTGAAAAACCCGTTGATTTGCACTCTACTGTATGCTTTATTATACATTGTCTTAATCCAATGAACAAAAATCGTGCCACAATTCATTCTTTCTAGAATTGAGAACAGGAAGTCATGACTGACCCTGTCAAAAGCCTTCTCCTGATCAACGTTCAACACACACAAAGGTAGGTTTCTGTCTTTGGCCCAAACGATCACATCCCTGGTTAACTGTAGGTTGTATGTTGCGGACCTATTCATAACCCCGCATGTCTGGTCTTCATTAACCAGGCTAGGCATCACCTCTTTCAGTCTATTTGTTATTACTTTCCCCAAGATTTTGTTGTCCACATTTAGCAAAGTAATGGGCCTCCAATTTTTTAAGAGCTCTTTTCCTCCCTTCTTGTATATTAAGCTTACTACACCAGACCTCATAGATTCCGGCATCATCCCATCGACCAAGATCTCTCTATACACCTCCAGTAAGTCCTCACCTAGGATTCCCCAAAAACAACAGTAAAATTATTTTGGTAATCCATCACACCCGGGAGTTTTATCAGCTTTCAGAGATTTCAATGCCTCCTCTATTTCCTTTTTGGATACTTCTCTTTCTAAATTTGTTCTTTCTTCATTATTTAGCTTTTTGCTTATATTATTTAATAATTCCTCCGCTCTTGCATTATCCACTTCTCTTTTCTTAAACAAAGCTTGATAGAACTCCTGAGCATGCGTCATTATATCTTCTTTTTTGGTGACTTTCCCCCTACCTGTTTCTAATTCGGAGATTGCACACCTTCTCTGTTTTTCTTTAATACTTTGAAAAAAAAACTTGGAACATTTTTCATCTTGTTCTTTTTCTGTTATTTTGGCCAAAAATGCAAAGTTCTTGATCTTTGTTTCAATGTTATGCTCTATTTTCTTTTGGATGTTTCTGTATTCCTCCCCACACACCTGCTTACCCTCGTTTATTTCAGAATGTATAGCCTGTAATTCATCTTGCAATTCTTTCTCAAGATGCCGCTCTTCCTTTTTTTTCCTTTTGCTATAAATTTGACAAAAATACCTTATTTTGATTTTTACCGCCTCCCACCATTCAGCTGTATTTTTAAATGCCCATTTCATATCCCTCCATGAATTATAAAAGGTCGTAAACTCAGCTCTAAATTCTGCACACTCCAACTCCTTCATGTTTAACTTCCAAAATCCTCTTCCTATCTCCACCCCTTGAACTTGACAAGAAGCCCCAATTGTGTCATGATCTGAAAACCAGTTTGGATATATGAAGAAGCTCGAACTTTGGATGGTCTTGGATATAAACAGATAATCTAGTCTTTTGCTTGCTCCTCTTGAGTTTCTCCATGTATGCCCTATACCTTTTTTATTATGTCTCCTATATATGTCTGCCAAATTGTAGTCACCCAAAACGTTTTTTAAGTATTGTGCAGTAAAATCATATTCCCCCTCTAAGTAGGTGTTGAAATCTCCACCCATTATCACTATGCGATTTGTGCACAGAACATTAGGTAAATGCTTAAAGAAATCTAACCTTTCTCCTTTTAAAGCAGGAGCGTACATGTTTACTAGGCGAAGCTTGTTGTTGTTCAGCCTGCCATCTACATATACAAGCCTCCCTGGTATAATAATTCTTTCCTCCTCAATTACAAACCCAGTATCCTTAAATATTATCCCCACCCCGTCCGAGTGCACGTTGCCTATGCTCCATACTGAAGCACCTGCCTTCCAGTCCTTGCTGAACCTTTTGATGTCCTCTGTGTTCTTTAGGTGACACTCCTGAAGGAAGCACACCTGGAAGTCCAATGCCTTTAAGGAAAAAAACAGAGATGTCCTCTTGACAGTGTCTCTCAATCCCCTGGCGTTAACTGACAGGACATTAAACATAATTTTCTTTTATGTTCCATCTCTTTTCCCCTTGGTCAGAAACATTGTTGTTGACTTCAGGCTATCCACCATAGAGCCACTCGCAAACTCCGGCTGGGAATCCACGCTGCCCTCACTGTCCTCCTCTGATGGTGCGACCAACGGCACTGGTGGAGACTCTCCTGCTGAGGACAGCTCGGGACCCGGATCTCCTTGCTCTCTCGTCTCCTCATTCTCCAGAGCGTCGAACCTGCTGAAAGTCTCTATTACTTTTTCTTTTTTTTTCGGTGTCCAACCTCTCCTCTGTTCCTTTCCGCTTTGCTGTTCTCTTCCCCTCTACTGTTTTCCAATCCATCTCTTTATCCTCTTCTGTTTCACCCCACTGTACTCTACTTTCCTCTGGGGTATCTGATATTATTATCCCCAGTGAAGATTCCTCTATTGCCACCTGTCCTGGTTGAGCAGAGGTTCCTGCCACCGGATTCCCGAAAGCGTAGGGATCCGACACATCACCCGGAGTCTTTCTCAGAGAAGCCTCCGGAAGAGGCCTTGGGAGATTCTCCTGTGCGGGTGCATGGTCTCTCGAGATCTCGTCCAATACCACCTCAATGTTCCGCAGTGATTCTGCATAGGTTTTGTGTCTGTCTGGGCAGTCTTTGAACATGTGCTCAATTGAATCACACAGATTACACGATTTGGGTTTTTTACAATCTCTTGCCAAATGACCCGCCTCCAAACAGTTTCTACAGAATGTGTTCGGGCACAGTGCTGCGATGTGGCCCTCTTCTCCACATCTCCTACACGTTTTAGGCTGCCCATAGAAGTAGAGGTACCCCTTTACACCGCCAATGTAGAAGGACGCTGGGGGATACTCAATTCCTCCCGTCCGTGTTCTGAATCGGACAGCGTACTTTCTATTCCCATTCCACAGACCATCATAATCCATTTCTTTTGTTCCAACCCCCAGTACATCACAGTATTTACCCAGGAAGGATCGTATATCCTGCTCTTTCACATACGGATTTTGCATGCAGACAGTTATGGTCCTTACCCGACTTGCGAACAGAGGCTCCACATTGAAGTTGGAGATCGGTGTTTCGTCCTTGTGTTCCAAGCACTTGTTCCAAGCTTCCTGACACAGGTAATCCCCCGTGAAGGTGACCTCGAAAGCATTCCGTAGAGGAAAATCTCTGTAGCAGTAGATTCGTTCTGTCGTCACTCCAAGAAATCCAAAGATGACATCTTTTGTGAAGCTCCTTCTTCCCATAGCGAACTGCATTCCGTCCATTTCCTTCCCGACAAACCGGATTGTATTCAAAAGTCGCGCCGAAGGGGCCGACGTAAAGTCTCCCGTCGCCATCACCTTCTCTTTTCTTTCGTTGATCAAACTGCGGGCGTGCCACACGCTTGGTTTGATCCAAAAGGCCGAGAAGCGATAACCCACAAATTGACCCCTGCACCCGCCAGGCCCCCGGGGGTCTCGGCAGACCTCATCGGTTTGGCAAAAGTTGGCTCCTCCCCACCCAACGCTTCCCTGGTGACAGGCAGGTGTTTTTTTTTTCAAGTCGCTAATGCGTCTTTAAGTCACTAGCTCTTTAAGCCTAGTGCGACTATTTGTTCAATGCCCGGCAAATAAGCCAGTCATCGTCGGGCTTGAACTCAATTGCCCGAGCGACTACTTTGAGTGGAAAAATACGCCGGTCGGTCAGCCGGCTTCAAGTCAAACGCCTGAGCAAAAAGCCTCGGCGTCATCTCTGTCAATTTCTCTTGAAACAAGATACCGGGCTCTGCCAGAAGCAAAGCCCTTCCAAAAATACGTTGAACTCGTAAGTGTTCCTCTCCACGGAAGTCTTTAGTAAAAGGCGAAAGGCTTGTGCGTAATGAAGAGAAACCAGAGTCGTATGGAAGTCAGAGGTCGGGGCCCGAGACACACACTGTGCACTCTAGGCCGGGTCCCCGCGGGTGGTCCCCGAACCCACTCTTCCAAGTTTTCGACTCCCTGTTCGACATTTCCGACTCCCTGTTCGAAAAATCCATTTAATATGTAGTCCCCCGTTGGGGGACGTATCAGATATTAAACTGATAAGAACAGATGATGATTCAAAGCTTTTGTTCTAACTTTTCAAGCATTTACACAGTGAACAATTCACATGTCTTTTAACCTTTTAGTTGCCCATATCCAAACAAAACTAGTAACAAAAAACAACCCATCAGTTTTTCAAAAACTCTGAAACCCTCTCTCTCTTGGAAGAGATGGGCAACCAACACCCTCCCACAACTTTTCTAGGGGGCTGCAGCAAAAAAATAAAATACAAACACAAGCCATCAATAAACATAAGTAATCCAAAACCCCAAAAACCTACCAACCTGCCTTCTAAACCTTAACTACCTGACCAGCCCCAACCCCCCTTTCCACCGCTCTAAGGCAGCATGGTGACCCCACTTCCTCTCCTCCCTTCTTATTCTCCCTCTCAAATCTCCCTCCACTCTCCTCACTATTCCCTCCACCCCCCAGTCTGCTCCTGACTTAACCAGGCCCTGCCTGGCATCCCACAGCCCTTTCTTAAAAAGACTGATAAGCAGCCACAACAGAAAATGATCCCTACCTACCCCCCTGCTCTCCCCACCCCTCTCTCCACCCTCGCCCATGTTAAAACAAAAACCCCCTTCACTCTCCCTAGCAACCCCTGAGCCCTGGCCCACACTACTCCTGCGAAAGCACAGTCCCAGTACATGTGGCGTATTGTCTCCTCCCCACCACAAGTTGGTCTCGGGCACTGGGGGGACCGTGCCAAGCTATGCCGGTACATGATGGATCTTACCGGCAAGCACTTGTGGAGGCTTAACCAATTTAGATCCTTAAGACAAGACGATTGTCTAGGCCCCGCGCCTGACCACAGCAGGGGTACCCACCACAGGGGGCGCACAAACGGTCCGTCTGACCTCTTCGTACAGGCGTCTGTGGTCCAAACCTACTCGGGCGACTTCAACCTCGGGATGCGCACGTAGCCACTTCGCCGCATGGCTGAAGTGCCACGGCAGCTGTTCAGCCCGAGGACCCGTGTTGGACCACACCATTATGCTTCTCACCTGGTACGAGAAAAACACCCGCAGGAAATAACCGGAGGGATGAATCACTGGATTAGCGAGCTCATTCAATAAAAACGTAACAAAAATCGAGTCCAGCTTGAGTGGGAAGTGTGGAACTCCTCTCCCTCCCTCCCCGATGGTTGAGAGCATGCGAGCCCTGGCGACATACTCATACCTGCCCCCCCACATGAACTGAAACACGAGCCTTACTAGCCCCCTCCTCATGCTCGCTGGCAAAGGATAGATGTATGCCAAGTACAGAAGGGAAGGCAGTACATCCACTTTCAGGACCAGGACCTTGCCCAAGAAAGACAAGGATCTGGCCTTCCACATTGCCATCTTCCTCTGTACCACAGCAACTCTCATGTTCCAGTTCAGTGTCGCGGAGCCGGAGGTCTCAAAAAGGACCCCAAGAATCCTCAGGGCCCCATTACAGAGAGATAGTCCCCCGGGCATGTCCGTCTTGCCCCGCCATCTGCCGAAATACTTAACAGACGACTTGGCGAGGTTAAGGACCGCTCCCGACGCGCGGGTAAAGTCTCCAATTATGGCCAGAGACCTTAGCAGGCATGAGTCCTTGCACAAAAGCAAGGTGGTGTCATCTGCGTACTGTGTCACCTTAACATGCAAACCGCCGCTCCCAGGGACCAGCAAGCCCTCCACCCCTGCGTCAGCCCTAATGGCAGCCGCCAGGGGCTCCATATAGAGCACGAAAAGGAGTGCCGAGAGCGGGCATCCCTGCCTGACCCCTGATGAGAGGCCAAACACGTCACCCAGATGGCTGTTTATGCTCACCCGGCACCCCGCTCCCACATACAAAATCTTGATCCACTTTATAAAGCGATCACTAAACCCTAACCTACCTAATACTCTGAAAAGAAAAGCCCTACTGACGCGATCAAAAGCCTTGGCCTGATCAAGCGGCGCTACCATCAGAGGTAGACTTCTATCCTCAACCCAGGCGATGGAGTCCCTGATCAGTTGGAGGTTCCACCTAATGGAACGGCCTTCCACCCCACACGTTTGATCCTCATGGACAACGTAGGGAAGGGCTGTGCGCAAACGGTCTGCCATGACCTTAGCTAGTATCTTGTAATCTACGCACAGCATGGTCAACGGCCGCCAGTTGCTAAGGTCGGCGGCGTCCCCCCTCTTGTAGAGGAGGGACAGCACACCTACAGCCATCGACCTGCCCGGGACTCCAGTCTCGAGAACGGCCGTCAGGACTTCGAGGACCACCGGTCCAAGCATACCCCAAAACTTGAGGTAAAACTCAGCCGGCAGCCCATCCATCCCAGGCACCTTCCCTTTCCCCATCCTCTTGAGGGCGCTCTCCACCTCCTCTAGTGTTATCGGGGCTTCCATCGCCTTTCTAATGTCCTCCGGCACACGCCGGGACAAGTGTTCTAAGAACACGGTACCCTGCTCTTTTTCTACTACCCTCTCCTGGAAAAAACCCCGGAAATGGTCAGTTGCCACCCTGACCATCTGCTCCGGCTCCCTAACCACCCTACCCTGTCCATCCCTCACCCCATAAAAAACCTGTCTTATCTGCTTTTCCCTAACTGATTTGAAAAACACTGCAGAGCAGGTCTCATTCTGCTCTATAAACTCAGAGTGTGCGCGCTGCAGGAAACTCGTACTCAAGATCGAGTAAACGTTGGAGCTGCTCCACCTCCCTTCTCTCCTCTCTCCCCTTCCTCTTACAAAAACCAATAATAAATACCCTAATTCTTTCCTTAACTACCTCCCACCATTCCAAAACCCCTCCGCACATTGGCCGGAGACCCTCAAGCCCCCGAAAAAAAACAGAAAAAACATTTACAAAAGCCCGCTCCTCCAGGATATCCCGGTCTAGCTTCCAGTACCCCCTACCGAAAAGGCAGACAGGCGCCTTGACCCGAAGGAGTACCCCGTCGTGATCCGAGAAAAACACAGGCAGCAGACGCCCAGACAAAAGCCCCAAGGATTTGGGTAGAAATACATAGTCCAGCCTCCGCTCGATCGCCCGGGAGTTACGCCACGTGGGACCTGCTAGCGCCGGAGTAGTGTTAAGGCCTCCATCCACCAGACCATGGCTTGCCATAAGTCCGGTGATGGCCCCCACGCTACTATCCCCTACCCCTCCTAATTCTACATTAAAATCCCCTCCCACTATCAAAACTCTGTTTGTGGCACACAGAGGTGCCAGACTCTCCACCATCTCCCTTCTCTCTGGCACCGTCTGTGGCCCGTATACCCCTATAATCCTAAGTCTAAAATCCCCTAACGTTATGTCCACCCCCAAAACCCTCCCCTGCATTGCAACGTACGTGCCTTCCACCTTCACCTCCCTAGTCCCAAACAAAATCCCAACCCCTGATGAGTGGACACCCCCCACACTCCACACCGACTTCCCTTTTACCCACTCTTTTTTAAACTGCTCTACATCCCCCCCCATCCCTTAAATGTACCTCCTGCAAGAAACAAAAGGTAAAACATATGTTTGATAAACAACTAAAAACAGCAGTTCTCTTTACAGTGTCCCTTAGACCCCGAACATTCATAGTCATTATTTGAATGTTTGCCATGGTTGCACATTTAAAAAGAAAAATCAACCAGGTGCAGGGTTCAAGTACTCACTCTGTCTGGTGGGTAAAGGTCCTCATCGATCATGGACGCTGGACCAGCAGCCCCCGAGGCCCCCCCAACCTTCCCACCCCCCATACCGTCCTCCTCCTGAGAACCCCATGACGCAGGGAAGGGGTTGGGGATGGGGGGTCCCGGCGTCCCAGAATTAACCTGAGACACCCCATCCCCATCTGGCAAAAACAGCCCCGGGGACGACAGGTCCGCGCACATCTGGATGATTGGGAGAGATGGACCCCGCGAGGACAGGGAAGACACCTCGGCAGTACTGACCATCTCCCCAACCCCTCGTACATCCACGGACAAAAACCCTTGACCCGCTACCTCTGAGGCCTCCCCATCCACTGCGTCCCCCCTCTGAGAAGCCCAAGATGCAGGTAAGGGGTTGGGGTTGTGGATGGGGGGTCCCGGCGTCCCTGAAAAAGCCTGAGACACCCCATCACCATCGGGCATACACAGCGCAGGGGTCACCAGATCTATTTCCATCTGGGTGGGTGTGAGAGATGAGACCCGCGGTGACAGGGGAGTCACCTCTGTGGCACTGTCCCCAAATACCCTCCCCACCCCTTCCAGCCCACTCTGGCCCTCTCCCGTCTCGAGGGAAAGCCTCTTTTTCTTTTTCTTCCTCCGGGCCTCACCCGATTCTAATAACAGCCCTGACTCCTGCTGGGCCTGCTGTGCTGTGGAGGCGTCCCTCTTCGTTCTTGGAGTGGCTGGCAATGGCGAGATGGACCCCCATTCCGCCGTCCTCGTTTGTGAGACCTGGAGCTCCTCCACCATCTCCCTCATCTCCCCCACGAGGGCCCCGAAAGCCTCTTCATCTATGAAGACTTCGTCGAGGGATGAGCCCAACTCTCCCGTTGCTCCACCAACCTCTCCCGGCGGCCTACTGATGGATTGAGTACCCGTTGACATCTGGGTCTCCGGGACCACCTCCACCGATGACCTCTCCAAAATGACCTTACCCCCGACGTTTGGAGCTGGCAAGGACCGGGCTTGCTTCTCCGGTTCCCCACTCACCATCCTCCTTGCTGCCTCTTCCGGCCTGTGACCTAGGTCCCCTTCTCCTAGCCTCCTCTTCTCCTCCACGCCCTTTCCTCCGGCCATCCTTCCCCCAGCAGCCGCTGCCGCGTATGTTTGTTGCCTTGCCGGGCACTCTCGAAACAGGTGCTGCTTACTGCCACACCCATGACATTCTTTTGGTGCCGTACAATTTTTGGCCTCATGTTCCTCCGACATGCAAAACCTGCATTTTACCGGCCCACATGAAGCTGTTCCATGCCCGTACTCCCTGCATTTCCTGCAGAAAGGTGGCTGACGAGCATAGAACAGCATGCCTCTGTCCGACCCTAAAGAAAACACAGCAGGGGGATGCAAAAAGCCCTCAAACCCCCCCGGATCTTCCCTTAGGAGCACCTGGGATTGGCGGTGGCCGTTCCAGAAGCCCAGCGAGTCCTTTACATATCTGGCTCCCGATGTTACCTCGCAGTAGCGACCCAAAAAGGCTGCCACTGCCATATCCGTCACGTGTGGATTATACATATGTATATTTATTGTTCTAAAATTCCTTCTTGCCAGGCACACGATGTTGAAAAAGGACAGAGGTCTCTCCCCCTTTGCCTCCTTCACCTTCTCCATTACTTCATCACTATTACTTTCCGTGTAGAAAGTTACATCGTATGCCTACTCCATTGAGTTCCACTGCAGGCACATCACATCTGGGACTTTCAGAGATAGCGCCCCCATCAACACGGTCCTCGCAAAGGTGTCCCTCGGCATCCTTACTTCTCCTTCTTGCTTCCATGCAAATCTTACTGTGTTCTTTAGTCCGGCCCTCGGAACCGACTCTGTGTTCCCGCTACCCGCCATTTCGGTATGGCTGTATTTTAAATTTGTTTTGATTTTTCCCGCCAAAAATCTAAAACTCTCTCACCGCCCTCCGGCCATCGGCTTTTAACTCAGCGAGCTTTGAGGCACCGCAGTACCGAGCTTGATCTGAGCCAAAAGGCCGAGAAGCGATAACCCACAAATTGACCCCTGCACCCGCCGGGCCCCCGGGGGTCTCGGCAGACCTCATCGGTTTGGCAAAAGTTGGCTCCTCCCCACCCAACGCTTCCCTGGTGACAGGCAGGTGGTTTTTTTTTCAAGTCGCTAATGCGTCTTTAAGTCACTAGCTCTTTAAGCCTAGTGCGACTATTTGTTCAATGCCCGGCAAATAAGCCAGTCATCGTCGGGTTTGAACTCAATTGCCCGAGCGACTACTTTGAGTGGAAAAATACGCCGGTCAGTCAGCCGGCTTCAAGTCAAACGCCTGAGCAAAAAGCCTCGGCGTCATCTCTGTCAATTTCTCTTGAAACAAGATACCGGGCTCTGCCAGAAGCAAAGCCCTTCCAAAAATACGTTGAACTCGTAAGTGTTCCTCTCCACGGAAGTCTTTAGTAAAAGGCGAAAGGCTTGTGCGTAATGAAGAGAAACCAGAGTCCTATGGAAGTCAGAGGTCGGGGCCCGAGACACACACTGTGCACTCTAGGCCGGGTCCCCGCGGGTGGTCCCCGAACCCACTCTTCCAAGTTTTCGAGGGCTGTGGGTAAAAAGTCACAGACAGACAGACAGACAGACAGACAGACAGACAGACAGACAGACAGACAATCCTGGTGAAGTGATTGTATTTTTTTGGGGGGGTCAAAAACAGACAGAGACACACACACACACACACACACACACACACACACACACACACACACACAATCCTGGCCAATTTTTTTATTTTAATTTTTTTAAGTAAAATGGCGGGAAAACGGGGGACCCCATGAAGGGGGCTTCGCCCTTGTTTCAGTTTGGATGATTCTTCTTTTTTCATTCCTTCTCTTCTTCTGCTAGCTGTTTTACATAGCTTTGTGTATTTCTTTTTCCTTGACAATGGGAGAAAAGTGTTGCACCGTTCCCGGAGGTACTGCAATACCGGGTCGATGCGTGGAGCGGACGGAGCAAGCCCCATTTCCGACTCCCTGTTCGAAAAATCCATTTAATATGTAGTCCCCCGATGGGGGACGTATCAGATATTAAACTGATAAGAACAGATTTTTTTTTTTTTTAGAAAAAATAATTTATTACATTCAATGCCATTCATACAATACAACACAAAATCATACACTCCATTCAAACGCAAATAATAATGGCATTTTTAATTCACAAACCAAACGAAAACCCAAAACAAAAAACTCAGGGGAGCATCATCCCTCCCCGTCATCCTAAACACTAACTTTCCCTATCTTCCCGTCCCTAATCTAAAATAACCCCAGCCCTAATCCCCCCTTCCATCTCTCCCGGGCAGCATGCTGCCCCCACTTCGTCTCCTCCCTCTTCATCCTCCCCCTCAAATGTCCTTCCACCCTCCTCACTATTCCTTCCACCCCCCAATCTCTCCCTGTCTTGACCATGTTCTGCCTGGCTTCCCACAGCCCTCGCTTAAAGAGGCTCATGAGAAGCCAGAGCAGAAACCTATCCCTATCCGTCCCCCTCGCTCTCCCTACACCTCTCTCTAACCTAGCCCAAGTCAAAACAAAATCCCCTCTAACCCTTCCTAACAACACCCGTGCCTTTGCCCATACTACTCCGGCAATGGCACAGTCCCAAAAGACATGGCGCACAGTCTCCTCCCTGCCACAAGAAAGTCTTGGACAGGTGGGGGATCGCGCCAAGCTATGCCGGTACATGGTGGAGCGTACCGGCAAACACTTGTGGAGGCTCAACCAATTCAGGTCCTTGAGCCTGTTGTCTAGACCCCGCGCCTGCACTCCCTCCCAGACCACCGCCGGGATGCCCACCACAGGTGCTGGACTTACTGCCCGCCTGACCTCCTCGTACAGGTGCCTGTGGTCTAAACCTACTCGGGCGACTTCAACCTCGGGGTGTGCACGCAGCCACTTGGCCGCATGGCCAAAGTGCCACGGCAGCTGTTCCGCCCGAGGACCCGTGTTAGACCACACCATTACGCTTCTCGCCTGATACGAGAAGAACACCCGCAGGAGGTAACCGGACGGGTGTAGTACTGGCTGAGCAAGCTCCGTCAACAGAAAAGAAACAAAAATTGCGTCCAGCTTGAGGGGGAGATGTGGTACCCCCCTACCTCCCTCCCCGATGGGACAGATCATGCGTGCCCTGGCGACCCACTCGTACCTGCCACCCCACATGAACTGAAACACCAGCCTCACTAGATGCCTCCTCAGGCAAGCCGGCAATGGGTAGATGTACGCCAAGTACAATAGAGATGGCAATACATCCACCTTGAGAACCAGGACCTTGCCTAAAAAGGACAACGACCTAGCCCTCCACATCGCTAGCTTCCTCTGTACCACTGCGATGCCCATGTTCCAGTTCAGCGTCGCTGAGCCGGAGGTCTCAAAATGGACCCCGAGTATCCTCAGGGCCCCATTACAGAGAGATAACACTCCGGGCACATCCGTCCTACCACTCCATCTTCCGAAAAACTTAACGGAAGACTTCGCGTGGTTAAGAACCGCCCCCGACGCTCGGGTGAAATCCCCAATAATGGCAAGGGACCTTGTCAGGCACGAGTCCTTGCAAAGCAGCAAGGATGTGTCGTCGGCATACTGTGTCAACTTGACACGGAGACCGCCACTTCCAGGGATCAGCAAGCCCTCCACCCCTGTGTCTGCCCTAATGGCAGCCCCCAGAGGCTCCATGTACAGAACGAAGAGGAGAGCCGAGAGCGGGCATCCTTGCCTGACCCCAGACGAGAGGTCAAAAAGTCACCTAAGTGACTGTTTACGCTAACTCGGCACCCTGCCCCGACATATAATGTACGGATCCATCCTATAAACTTCTCCCCAAATCCTAATCTACCTAACACCCTGAATAGAAAGGATCTATTCACGCGATCAAAGGCTTTCGCCTGATCTAGCGCTGCTACCATTAAAGGCAGCCCCCTATCTTCTACCCAAGCGATGGAGTCCCTGATCAACTGTAGGTTCCATCTGATCGAGCGACCCTCTACCCCGCACGTCTGATCCTCATGGACGACGTAGGGAAGGGCTGTGCGTAACCGGTCTGCTAAAACCTTTGCAAGTAGCTTGTAATCTACGCACAGCATGGTCAACGGCCGCCAGTTGCCAAGGTCAGTTGCTTCCCCCTTCTTATAAAGAAGTGACAGCACACCGACCGCCATTGATCCCCCCGGGACCCCCGTCTCAAGGATGGCCTTCAAGACTTCGAGGACCACTGGTCCAAGTATACCCCAAAACTTGAGGTAAAACTCGGCCGGCAGCCCATCCATCCCAGGCACCTTCCCTTTTCCCATCCTCCTGAGAGCACTCTCAACCTCCTCGAGGGAGATCTGAGCCTCCATCACATTTCTAATGTCCTCCGGCAATCGCCGGGACAAGTGTTCTAAAAACACATTTCCCTGCTCTACATCTATTACCCTCTCTTTAAATAAACCTCGGAAATGATCAGTTGTTACCCTGACCATTTCCTCCGGTTTTCTAACTATGCTACCATCTTCTTTCCTCACCCCATGCATTATCTTCCTACTCTGTCTGCCCCTAACCGACTTAAAGAACATAGCGGAACAAGTCTCATTATGTTCTAGAAAGCCATTATGCGCACGCTCCAGGAAAGCTCGAGCCTTCCGCTCCTGCAGCTCCCTGAGCTGCGCCTTCAGGTCAGTGGATCTCTCCCAGTCAATCGACCCGCCGAGGTTGCCTGCCTCGTACTCGAGTTCGAGCAACCTTTGGATACGATCCACCTCCCTCCTTTCCTCCCTTTTTTTCCTCTTACAATATCCTATTATAAAAGCCCTAATCCTTACCTTAACTAAATCCCACCACTCTAACACCCCCTCGCACATGGACCGGAGGCCTTCAAGCCCCCGAAAGAAACCAAAAAAGGTGTCAACGAAAGCTTGCTCCTCCAGCACATCCCGATCTAATTTCCAGTACCCCCTACCGAAGAGGCAGACTGGCGACCCCACCTGCAGGAGCACCCCGTCGTGATCTGAGAAGGACACAGGCAACAGCCGCCCAGACAACTGACCCAAAGACCTAGATAGGAAAATGTAGTCGAGCCTCCGCGCAACCCCCCGGGAGTTGCGCCATGTGGGACCAGCCATTGTCGGAGTAGAGTGCAGGCCTCCATCAACCAGACCATGGCAAGCCATTAGCCCGGTGATGGCGCCTGCACTACTATCTCCCCCTACCCCTAAATCTATATTAAAATCCCCCCCTATCACTAAGTGCCTATTTGTAACACACAGGGGCGTCAGACAGTCCACCATCTCCCTCCTGTCTGCCGCCACCTGTGGCCCATACACCACCACTAACCTATACCTACTATCCCTAAAAGTGACATCCACCCCCAACACCCTCCCCTGCATTACACCAAAAGATCCCTCCACCTTCACCTCCCTATTCCCAAACAAAATCCCCACCCCTGTAGAATGCACCTATACCCCAAACTGACTCCCCCTTATCCCACTCCCTACTAAACCTGATGACATCCCCTCCATCCCTCAGGTGAACCTCCTGTAAAAAACAAACATCAAAACCCACCCCTTCCAAAAAACTGAAAACCGCCCTCCTCTTAACAAAATCCCTTAAACCCCTTACATTTAAACTAAAAATATTAACAGAAAATGTCATTTAAAATTAAAATAAAAACCTTACATCAATGAAATGAAACCCCAAAATAACAAAAAAACAGGAGACTCACCCGATGCTCCCCTGCTTCGACTCATCCGGCGGGGACGTCTTCTCCTCTCCTGACGTCCCCCCGTCCTCCTCCATCTCTCCAACCCAGGATGCAGGTATGGTGTTAGGCCTTGGAGTGTCCTGCATCCTGGGTTCCCCACCAACACCCTTCGTTCCTCTCTCCCTGTAGGCTGCTGGACTGAGGTCGAGAGCAGGGGACCCCATCTCCCCAAGCAGGAGTTGAGATCCCCCCTCAGACACCCAGCCCAGCGCCACGCCCTGGGAGTCACCCTCCACCAGCTGTTGAGGGGCTGAGGAAAACAGCGAGGACAGGGCCGTTCTTCCCTCCCCCATCCCACGCTTGGCCTCCCCCTCCACACCCCCCTCCCTCTCACAGCATGCCGAGCCCCCCCTCCTTTTCCCTTTCTTCTTAGGCGTTGGAGGCAGCGGAGAATCACCACTCCCCCTCTCCGCCAGCTCCTCCACCATTCCCCTTAACTCTTCAACGAGGGCGCTCGACATGCTGTCCCCCCACTCCTTCCCTCCTCTCTTCCCCGCTCCTTCTTCTGGTCCTGTCCTCGCTTCTCCCTCCATTTCCGTCACTGTTCCCTCCTCCACCTCCGCCTCCGCTCTCTCCACTGTTCCAGGCTTCTTCTCTGCTCCTTCACCTCCTTCCGCCTCCTTCCTCTCGCCCTCTTCCCGTCCAGTCTTCTCCCCTGTGCCATTACTGTCTTCCGCATCCTTCCTTTCTCTTCTTCCCCCATCCCCCGCTCCCCCTCCAGCTGCAGACGCGTATGACCTTTGACGAGCCGGGCAATCACGCCACAGGTGTGTTGACGCGCCACACCCGTGGCAAGCCTTGGGCTCGTCACAGTCCTTGGCCTCGTGCTCTCCCGACCCACAGAACCTGCACTTTCTGGTGTTGCACGAGGCCAGGACATGACCGTAGGCCAAACAACGCCTGCAGAACGGAGGCTGACGGGCATAAAACAATGTCCCCCTGTCAGCCCCCAGGGAGAACATTGCCGGGGGATGGAGGTAGCCACCCAATCCCTTCGGGTCCTCCCTGAGAAGGACCTGGAACCCTCTCCTTCCGTTCCAGAATCCCAGGGAGTCCCTGAGGTGCCTCGCTGAGGAGACGTTGTCAGCGTACCTCCCCAGAAAGGCCCTCACCTCCTCATCCTTCACATGCGGATTGTACATATTTATGGTGACCACCCTGAAATTGTTCTTAGCCAGGCTGGTCACCTCGTAATGGCACAGGGGTTTCTCTTTCCCAAGCTCTCTCGCCTTCTTCAACACTTCTTCGTGCTTCTCCTCCTTGTGCAGCGTCACATCGTACGCTCCCTCCATTGGATTCGCTTGGAGGCATAGCACGTCCTTCACCTCCAACTTCAGGATCCCCATAAGAATGGTTCTCCCAAAAGTCTCTCTTTCAAACTGCTCCATCTCTTTGTTCCTCCAAGCGAATCGCACTGTGTTCGCCAAACCGGTTCCTGGCATCCCCTTGCTGGGAGAGTTGCGTGCCATTTCCGCCCTGGACAATGACACTCTTCTCAATCAAAAACAAAATAACTCTCTTTTTTAAAGAAGCCAAAAAAATTCCGGGACTGAGATGGAAAAGGATTTTCCCACTCAAAAATGTTACCGCTCTCCGTCTTCGACCTTCTGACTCAGCGAGCTCTGGGGCACCTCGGTACCAAGCTTGATCTGAGCCAAAAGGCCGAGAAGCGATAACCCACAAATTGACCCCTGCACCCGCCGGGCCCCCGGGGGTCTCGGCAGACCTCATCGGTTTGGAAAAAGTTGGCTCCTCCCCACCCAATGCTTCCCTGGTGACAGGCAGGTGTTTTTTTTTTTCAAGTCGCTAATGCGTCTTTAAGTCACTAGCTCTTTAAGCCTAGTGCGACTATTTGTTCAATGCCCGGCAAATAAGCCAGTCATCGTCGGGCTTGAACTCAATTGCCCGAGCGACTACTTTGAGTGGAAAAATACGCCGGTCGGTCGGTCGGTCAGCCGGCTTCAAGTCAAACGCCTGAGCAAAAAGCCTCGGCGTCATCTCTGTCAATTTCTCTTGAAACAAGATACCGGGCTCTGCCAGAAGCAAAGCCCTTCCAAAAATACGTTGAACTCGTAAGTGTTCCTCTCCACGGAAGTCTTTAGTAAAAGGCGAAAGGCTTGTGCGTAATGAAGAGAAACAAACCAGAGTCGTATGGAAGTCAGAGGTCGGGGCCCGAGACACACACTGTGCACTCTAGGCCGGGTCCCCGCGGGTGGTCCCCGAACCCACTCTTCCAAGTTTTCGAGGGCTGTGGGTAAAAAGTCACAGACAGACAGACAGACAGACAGACAATCCTGGTGAAGTGATTGTATTTTTTGGGGGGGGTCAAAAACAGACAGAGACACACACACACACACACACACACACAATCCTGGCCAATTTTTTTTTTTGTTTTTTTTAAAAAAATTTTTAAAGTAAAATGGCGGGAAAACGGGGGACCCCCATGAAGGGGGCTTCGCCCTTGTTTCAGTTTGGATGATTCTTCTTTTTTCATTCCTTCTCTTCTTCTGCTAGCTGTTTTACATAGCTTTGTGTATTTCTTTTTCCTTGACAATGGGAGAAAAGTGTTGCACCGTTCCCGGAGGTACTGCAATACCGGGTCGATGCGTGGAGCGGACGGAGCAAGCCCCATTTCCGACTCCCTGTTCGAAAAATCCATTTAATATGTAGTCCCCCGATGGGGGACGTATCAGATATTAAACTGATAAGAACAGATTTTTTTTATTTTTTATAAAATATATTTATTACGTTCAAAACCCAACAAAAATCTTATACAAATCAATCAATTCAAACACAAATTCCATTAAACATTTCAAAACTATTCAATAATAACCAAACCCAAAAACCAAAAGTCATGGGAGCATTTTCCCTCCCCTTCCCATCTACAAACCAAAACCCACACCAAAAAATCAAAGAAAAACTCACCCCATCCCGACCGACGGGGACGCCCTCTCCACTCCTGACGCTCCCCCGTCGGCCGCCATCCCCTCTCCCCTGGAAACACCACCAATACCCGGCACACCCACACTCTGTGTCTTGTGCCCCCCACTCAAATCCACCACCCCCTCCTCCGGGCTCCGGCTCGAGCACCCCATGTCCCCAAACAGGAAACTTTCTCCTTCCTCCATTCCCCATTCCTTGGCCATGCCTGGTAGGTCCAGCTCTGCCAGGGGTGTAAAAGAACATGAAGAAGAGGGAGCCCACGAGGGCCCTGCAACCTCTCCTTCCTGCCCTTCCCCCACCCCCCTTTTACCACCCTTCTTCCTCCTGCTGTCCGGTCGCTCCCCCTTCTTTGGCCTCTTTATAGGTGGAGGACGCAGCCAGGGAACATCCCTTTCTGCGTCCGTCAGCCCCCCCCTCGCTTTGTTCATATTGTCCGGCAGCCCCCCCACCATCTCCCTCAGCTCCTCCACCCGTGATCTCACCTCTTTACTGTCCCCCCACTCCTTCACTCCTTCTCCTACTGGTCCCGCCACCACTGCCTTCTCTTTCTCCTCCCTTTCTGTTTCTTTCTTCTCCACCACCTTCTTCCCTGTCTCCTTCCTTTCTGTCTCTTTCTTCTCCACCACCTTCTTCCCTGTCTCCTTCCTTTGTCTCTTTCTTCTCCACCACCTTCTTCCCTGTCTCCTTCCTTTCTGTCTCTTTCTTCTCCACCACCTTCTTCCCTGTCTCCTTCCTTTCTGTCTCTTTCTTCTCCACCGCCGTCTTCTCTATCTCCTCCCTCTCTGTTTCCTTCTCCGTCTCCTTCTCCACCGCTGTCTTCTCCGACCCCTCCACTCTCTTATCTCCTTCCTCCTCCTGCTCCTTCTCTCCTTCAGCCTCCTGCTCCTCCTCTCCTTCAGCCTCCCGCCCCTCCGATTCCACCGTGTCCACTTCTTCCTTTTCTTCTTCTGCTCCTGCTGTCGTTCTTTCCTTCTCCCGCCGTGCGTCCCTTTCCTCCGTTCCTGTTCCTGGCTCTTTGTCCCCTCCTCTTCTTCCCCCATCCCCGGCTCTTGCTCCCCCCCCCTGCTGCAGACGCGTATGACCTCTGACGCGCCGGGCATTCACGCCACAGGTGCGTCAGCATGCCACACCCGTGACATGCCTTCGGCGCGTCACAGTCCCTCGCCTCGTGCTCCGTAGATCCACAATACCTACACTTTTTTGTGCTGCACGAGGCGAGGATATGACCATAGGCCATACAACGCCTGCAGAACGGAGGCTGACGGGCATAATGCAACGTCCCCCGGTCAGCCCCCAAGGAGAACATCGCCGGAGGTTGGAGGTATCCACCCAATCCATTTGGGTCCTCTCTTAGGAGGGCCTGGAAACCCCTCCTCCCGGTCCAAAAGCCCAGGGAATCTTTGAGGTGCCTTCCTGAGGAGACACCATCCATGTATCTCCCCAGAAAGGCCCTCACCTCCTCGTCCTTAACGTAAGGGTTGTAAATGTTCACGTTAACCACTCGGAAATTGCTCCTCGCCAAGCTAGTCACCACGTAATGGGACATCGGCTTCTCCTTTTCCACTTCTCTCACCTTTCTGAGAATCTCGTCGTGCTTTTTCTCCGTATGCAATGCCACATCATATGCACCCTCCAATGGGTTTTCTTGTAGGCAGAACACTTCCTCCACCTTCAGCCCAAGGATACCGATCAGGATAGTCCTCCCAAAAGCGTCTCTGTCCAGTGGATCCATCGCCTTATCCCTCCAGGAAAAGCGCACCGTATTCGCCAGCCCCATCCTAGGGACTGGCCTCCCTGTAGTATTTTGCGCCATCTCCGCAAGGAGCTTGGCGCACTCTCCTCCGCTCCTGCTTTTCCTCCAAAAAAGTAAAAACTGAAAAGAGCGGCAAAATACACCAACCGTGTCTCAAAAAACCAAAAACAACAAACTTTCCTCCCTCCTGCCTTCCTTCGACCTTTTGGCTCAGCGGGCTCTGGGGCACCTCGGTACCAAGCTTGATCTGAGCCAAAAGGCCGAGAAGCGATAACCCACAAATTGACCCCTGCACCCGCCGGGCCCCCGGGGGTCTCGGCAGACCTCATCGGTTTGGAAAAAGTTGGCTCCTCCCCACCCAACGCTTCCCTGGTGACAGGCAGGTGTTTTTTTTTTTCAAGTCGCTAATGCGTCTTTAAGTCACTAGCTCTTTAACCTGTTGGGTCTAGGGGGCAGCATTTGCACGTCTGGATAAAAAAAATGTACCCGATTTAATCTGGTTACTAATCCTACCCAGTAACTAGAATATGCATATACTTATTATATATGGATAGAAAACACTCTAAAGTTTCCAAAACTGTTTGAATGGTGTCTGTGAGTATAACAGAACTCATTTGGCAGGCAAAACCCTGAGACATTTTCTGACAGGAAGTGGATACCTGATGTGTTGTATTGACTTTAAAGCTATCCCATTGAAAGACACAGGGGTTTAGGAATATTTTGGCACTTCCTATTGCTTCCACTAGATGTCACCAGCCTTTACAAAGTGTTTTGAGTCTTCTGGAGGGAGATCTGACCGAACAAGAGCCATGGAACGGTGATGTCCCATTAGACACCTGGCGCGCTACTTCATGTTGGGTACCCTCGTTCCAATACGTTATAAAAGGCTATGCATTCGTCCACCTTGAATATTATTCATGTTCTGGTTAAAAAAGGCCCTAATGATTTATGCTATACAACGTTTGACATGTTTGAACGAACGGAAATATATTTTTTCCCCTCGTTCATGACGAGAAGTCCGGCTGGCTTACATCATGTGCTAACGAGACGGAGATTTTTGGACATAAATGATGAGCTTTTTTGAACAAAACTACATTCGTTATGGACCTGTGATACCTGGAAGTGACATCTGATGAAGAGAATCAAAGGTAATGGATTATTTACATAGTATTTTCGATTTTAGATCTCCCCAACATGACGTCTAGTCTGTATCGCAACGCGTATTTTTCTGGGCACAGTGCTCAGATTATTGCAAAGTGTGATTTCCCAGTAAGGTTATTTTTAAATCTGGCAAGTTGATTGCGTTCAAAAGATGTAAATCTATAATTCTTTAAATGACAATATAATATTTTAACAATGTTTTCTAATTTTAATTATTTAATTTCTGACGCTGACTTGACTGCCGGTTATTGGAGGGAAACGATTTCCTCAACATCAATGCCATAGTAAAACGCTGTTTTTGTATATAAATATGAACTTGATAGAACTAAAAATGCATGCATTGTCTAACATAATGTCCTAGGAGTGTCATCTGATGGAGATTGTAAAAGGTTAGTGTATCATTTTAGCTGGTTTTATGGTTTTGGTGACCCTGTCTTTGACTTGACAAAACATTACACACAACTCTTGTAAATGTACTGTCCTAACATACTCTAAATTTATGCTTTCGCCGTAAAACCTTTTTGAAATCGTAAAACGTGGTTAGATTAAGGAGATGTTTATCTTTCAAATGGTGTAACATAGTTGTATTTTTGAAAAATTTGAATTTTGACATTTATTTGGATTCAAATTTGCCGCTCTTGAAATGCACCTGCTGTTGATGGAGTGCACCACAGGTGGCACGCTAGCGTCCCACCTAGCCCCAAGAGGTTAAGCCTAGTGCGACTATTTGTTCAATGCCCGGCAAATAAGCCAGTCATCGTCGGGCTTGAACTCAATTGCCCGAGCGACTACTTTGAGTGGAAAAATACGCCGGTCGGTCGGTCGGTCGGTCGGTCGGTCAGCCGGCTTCAAGTCAAACGCCTGAACAAAAAGCCTCGGCGTCATCTCTGTCAATTTCTCTTGAAACAAGATACCGGGCTCTGCCAGAAGCAAAGCCCTTCCAAAAATACGTTGAACTCGTAAGTGTTCCTCTCCACGGAAGTCTTTAGTAAAAGGCGAAAGGCTTGTGCGTAATGAAGAGAAACAAACCAGAGTCGTATGGAAGTCAGAGGTCGGGGCCCGAGACACACACTGTGCACTCTAGGCCGGGTCCCCGCAGGTGGTCCCCGAACCCACTCTTCCAAGTTTTCGAGGGCTGTGGGTAAAAAGTCACAGACAGACAGACAGACAGACAGACAGACAGACAGACAGACAGACAATCCTGGTGAAGTGATTGTATTTTTTTGGGGGGGTCAAAAACAGACAGAGACACACACACACACACACACACACACACACACACACACACACACACAATCCTGGCCAATTTTTTTTTTTGTTTGTTTATTTTTTTTTTTTTAAGTAAAATGGCGGGAAAACGGGGGACCCCCATGAAGGGGGCTTCGCCCTTGTTTCAGTTTGGATGATTCTTCTTTTTTCATTCCTTCTCTTCTTCTGCTAGCTGTTTTACATAGCTTTGTGTATTTCTTTTTCCTTGACAATGGGAGAAAAGTGTTGCACCGTTCCCGGAGGTACTGCAATACCGGGTCGATGCGTGGAGCGGACGGAGCAAGCCCCATTTCCGACTCCCTGTTCGAAAAATCCATTTAATATGTAGTCCCCCGATGGGGGACGTATCAGATATTAAACTGATAAGAACAGATTTTTTTTTATTTTTATAAAATATATTTATTACGTTCAAAACCCAACAAAAATCTTATACAAATCAATCAATTCAAACACAAATTCCATTAAACATTTCAAAACTATTCAATAATAACCAAACCCAAAAACCAAAAGTCATGGGAGCATTTTCCCTCCCCTTCCCATCTACAAACCAAAACCCACACCAAAAAATCAAAGAAAAACTCACCCCATCCCGACCGACGGGGACGCCCTCTCCACTCCTGACGCTCCCCCGTCGGCCGCCATCCCCTCTCCCCTGGAAACACCACCAATACCCGGCACACCCACACTCTGTGTCTTGTGCCCCCCACTCAAATCCACCACCCCCTCCTCCGGGCTCCGGCTCGAGCACCCCATGTCCCCAAACAGGAAACTTTCTCCTTCCTCCATTCCCCATTCCTTGGCCATGCCTGGTAGGTCCAGCTCTGCCAGGGGTGTAAAAGAACATGAAGAAGAGGGAGCCCACGAGGGCCCTGCAACCTCTCCTTCCTGCCCTTCCCCCACCCCCCTTTTACCACCCTTCTTCCTCCTGCTGTCCGGTCGCTCCCCCTTCTTTGGCCTCTTTATAGGTGGAGGACGCAGCCAGGGAACATCCCTTTCTGCGTCCGTCAGCCCCCCCCTCGCTTTGTTCATATTGTCCGGCAGCCCCCCCACCATCTCCCTCAGCTCCTCCACCCGTGATCTCACCTCTTTACTGTCCCCCCACTCCTTCACTCCTTCTCCTACTGGTCCCGCCACCACTGCCTTCTCTTTCTCCTCCCTTTCTGTTTCTTTCTTCTCCACCACCTTCTTCCCTGTCTCCTTCCTTTCTGTCTCTTTCTTCTCCACCACCTTCTTCCCTGTCTCCTTCCTTTCTGTCTCTTTCTTCTCCACCACCTTCTTCCCTGTCTCCTTCCTTTCTGTCTCTTTCTTCTCCACCACCTTCTTCCCTGTCTCCTTCCTTTCTGTCTCTTTCTTCTCCACCGCCGTCTTCTCTATCTCCTCCCTCTCTGTTTCCTTCTCCGTCTCCTTCTCCACCGCTGTCTTCTCCGACCCCTCCACTCTCTTATCTCCTTCCTCCTCCTGCTCCTTCTCTCCTTCAGCCTCCTGCTCCTCCTCTCCTTCAGCCTCCCGCCCCTCCGATTCCACCGTGTCCACTTCTTCCTTTTCTTCTTCTGCTCCTGCTGTCGTTCTTTCCTTCTCCCGCCGTGCGTCCCTTTCCTCCGTTCCTGTTCCTGGCTCTTTGTCCCCTCCTCTTCTTCCCCCATCCCCGGCTCTTGCTCCCCCCCCTGCTGCAGACGCGTATGACCTCTGACGCGCCGGGCATTCACGCCACAGGTGCGTCAGCATGCCACACCCGTGACATGCCTTCGGCGCGTCACAGTCCCTCGCCTCGTGCTCCGTAGATCCACAATACCTACACTTTTTTGTGCTGCACGAGGCGAGGATATGACCATAGGCCATACAACGCCTGCAGAACGGAGGCTGACGGGCATAATGCAACGTCCCCCGGTCAGCCCCCAAGGAGAACATCGCCGGAGGATGGAGGTATCCACCCAATCCATTTGGGTCCTCTCTTAGGAGGGCCTGGAAACCCCTCCTCCCGGTCCAAAAGCCCAGGGAATCTTTGAGGTGCCTTCCTGAGGAGACACCATCCATGTATCTCCCCAGAAAGGCCCTCACCTCCTCGTCCTTAACGTAAGGGTTGTAAATGTTCACGTTAACCACTCGGAAATTGCTCCTCGCCAAGCTAGTCACCACGTAATGGGACATCGGCTTCTCCTTTTCCACTTCTCTCACCTTTCTGAGAATCTCGTCGTGCTTTTTCTCCGTATGCAATGCCACATCATATGCACCCTCCAATGGGTTTTCTTGTAGGCAGAACACTTCCTCCACCTTCAGCCCAAGGATACCGATCAGGATAGTCCTCCCAAAAGCGTCTCTGTCCAGTGGATCCATCGCCTTATCCCTCCAGGAAAAGCGCACCGTATTCGCCAGCCCCATCCTAGGGACTGGCCTCCCTGTAGTATTTTGCGCCATCTCCGCAAGGAGCTTGGCGCACTCTCCTCCGCTCCTGCTTTTCCTCCAAAAAAGTAAAAACTGAAAAGAGCGGCAAAATACACCAACCGTGTCTCAAAAAACCAAAAACAACAAACTTTCCTCCCTCCTGCCTTCCTTCGACCTTTTGGCTCAGCGGGCTCTGGGGCACCTCGGTACCAAGCTTGATCTGAGCCAAAAGGCCGAGAAGCGATAACCCACAAATTGACCCCTGCACCCGCCGGGCCCCCGGGGGTCTCGGCAGACCTCATCGGTTTGGAAAAAGTTGGCTCCTCCCCACCCAACGCTTCCCTGGTGACAGGCAGGTGGTTTTTTTTTTCAAGTCGCTAATGCGTCTTTAAGTCACTAGCTCTTTAAGCCTAGTGCGACTATTTGTTCAATGCCCGGCAAATAAGCCAGTCATCGTCGGGCTTGAACTCAATTGCCCGAGCGACTACTTTGAGTGGAAAAATACGCCGGTCGGTCGGTCGGTCGGTCGGTCGGTCAGCCGGCTTCAAGTCAAACGCCTGAACAAAAAGCCTCGGCGTCATCTCTGTCAATTTCTCTTGAAACAAGATACCGGGCTCTGCCAGAAGCAAAGCCCTTCCAAAAATACGTTGAACTCGTAAGTGTTCCTCTCCACGGAAGTCTTTAGTAAAAGGCGAAAGGCTTGTGCGTAATGAAGAGAAACAAACCAGAGTCGTATGGAAGTCAGAGGTCGGGGCCCGAGACACACACTGTGCACTCTAGGCCGGGTCCCCGCAGGTGGTCCCCGAACCCACTCTTCCAAGTTTTCGAGGGCTGTGGGTAAAAAGTCACAGACAGACAGACAGACAGACAGACAGACAGACAGACAGACAGACAGACAGACAATCCTGGTGAAGTGATTGTATTTTTTTGGGGGGGTCAAAAACAGACAGAGACACACACACACACACACACACACACACACACACACACACACACACACACACACACAATCCTGGCCAATTTTTTTGTTTGTTTGTTTATTATTTTTTTTTTAAGTAAAATGGCGGGAAAACGGGGGACCCCCATGAAGGGGGCTTCGCCCTTGTTTCAGTTTGGATGATTCTTCTTTTTTCATTCCTTCTCTTCTTCTGCTAGCTGTTTTACATAGCTTTGTGTATTTCTTTTTCCTTGACAATGGGAGAAAAGTGTTGCACCGTTCCCGGAGGTACTGCAATACCGGGTCGATGCGTGGAGCGGACGGAGCAAGCCCCATTTCCGACTCCCTGTTCGAAAAATCCATTTAATATGTAGTCCCCCGATGGGGGACGTATCAGATATTAAACTGATAAGAACAGATTTTTTTTTTTTTTAATAAAATATATTTATTACGTTCAAAACCCAACAAAAATCTTATACAAATCAATCAATTCAAACACAAATTCCATTAAACATTTCAAAACTATTCAATAATAACCAAACCCAAAAACCAAAAGTCATGGGAGCATTTTCCCTCCCCTTCCCATCTACAAACCAAAACCCACACCAAAAAATCAAAGAAAAACTCACCCCATCCCGACCGACGGGGACGCCCTCTCCACTCCTGACGCTCCCCCGTCGGCCGCCATCCCCTCTCCCCTGGAAACACCACCAATACCCGGCACACCCACACTCTGTGTCTTGTGCCCCCCACTCAAATCCACCACCCCCTCCTCCGGGCTCCGGCTCGAGCACCCCATGTCCCCAAACAGGAAACTTTCTCCTTCCTCCATTCCCCATTCCTTGGCCATGCCTGGTAGGTCCAGCTCTGCCAGGGGTGTAAAAGAACATGAAGAAGAGGGAGCCCACGAGGGCCCTGCAACCTCTCCTTCCTGCCCTTCCCCCACCCCCCTTTTACCACCCTTCTTCCTCCTGCTGTCCGGTCGCTCCCCCTTCTTTGGCCTCTTTATAGGTGGAGGACGCAGCCAGGGAACATCCCTTTCTGCGTCCGTCAGCCCCCCCCTCGCTTTGTTCATATTGTCCGGCAGCCCCCCCACCATCTCCCTCAGCTCCTCCACCCGTGATCTCACCTCTTTACTGTCCCCCCACTCCTTCACTCCTTCTCCTACTGGTCCCGCCACCACTGCCTTCTCTTTCTCCTCCCTTTCTGTTTCTTTCTTCTCCACCACCTTCTTCCCTGTCTCCTTCCTTTCTGTCTCTTTCTTCTCCACCACCTTCTTCCCTGTCTCCTTCCTTTCTGTCTCTTTCTTCTCCACCACCTTCTTCCCTGTCTCCTTCCTTTCTGTCTCTTTCTTCTCCACCACCTTCTTCCCTGTCTCCTTCCTTTCTGTCTCTTTCTTCTCCACCGCCGTCTTCTCTATCTCCTCCCTCTCTGTTTCCTTCTCCGTCTCCTTCTCCACCGCTGTCTTCTCCGACCCCTCCACTCTCTTATCTCCTTCCTCCTCCTGCTCCTTCTCTCCTTCAGCCTCCTGCTCCTCCTCTCCTTCAGCCTCCCGCCCCTCCGATTCCACCGTATCCACTTCTTCCTTTTCTTCTTCTGCTCCTGCTGTCGTTCTTTCCTTCTCCCGCCGTGCGTCCCTTTCCTCCGTTCCTGTTCCTGGCTCTTTGTCCCCTCCTCTTCTTCCCCCATCCACGGCTCTCGCTCCCCCCCCTGCTGCAGACGCGTATGACCTCTGACGCGCCGGGCATTCACGCCACAGGTGCGTCAGCATGCCACACCCGTGACATGCCTTCGGCGCGTCACAGTCCCTCGCCTCGTGCTCCGTAGATCCACAATACCTACACTTTTTTGTGCTGCACGAGGCGAGGATATGACCATAGGCCATACAACGCCTGCAGAACGGAGGCTGACGGGCATAATGCAACGTCCCCCGGTCAGCCCCCAAGGAGAACATCGCCGGAGGATGGAGGTATCCACCCAATCCATTTGGGTCCTCTCTTAGGAGGGCCTGGAAACCCCTCCTCCCGGTCCAAAAGCCCAGGGAATCTTTGAGGTGCCTTCCTGAGGAGACACCATCCATGTATCTCCCCAGAAAGGCCCTCACCTCCTCGTCCTTAACGTAAGGGTTGTAAATGTTCACGTTAACCACTCGGAAATTGCTCCTCGCCAAGCTAGTCACCACGTAATGGGACATCGGCTTCTCCTTTTCCACTTCTCTCACCTTTCTGAGAATCTCGTCGTGCTTTTTCTCCGTATGCAATGCCACATCATATGCACCCTCCAATGGGTTTTCTTGTAGGCAGAACACTTCCTCCACCTTCAGCCCAAGGATACCGATCAGGATAGTCCTCCCAAAAGCGTCTCTGTCCAGTGGATCCATCGCCTTATCCCTCCAGGAAAAGCGCACCGTATTCGCCAGCCCCATCCTAGGGACTGGCCTCCCTGTAGTACACTCTCCTCCGCTCCTGCTTTTCCTCCAAAAAAGTAAAAACTGAAAAGAGCGGCAAAATACACCAACCGTGTCTCAAAAAACCAAAAACAACAAACTTTCCTCCCTCCTGCCTTCCTTCGACCTTTTGGCTCAGCGGGCTCTGGGGCACCTCGGTACCAAGCTTGATCTGAGCCAAAAGGCCGAGAAGCGATAACCCACAAATTGACCCCTGCACCCGCCGGGCCCCCGGGGGTCTCGGCAGACCTCATCGGTTTGGAAAAAGTTGGCTCCTCCCCACCCAACGCTTCCCTGGTGACAGGCAGGTGTTTTTTTTTTTCAAGTCGCTAATGCGTCTTTAAGTCACTAGCTCTTTAAGCCTAGTGCGACTATTTGTTCAATGCCCGGCAAATAAGCCAGTCATCGTCGGACTTGAACTCAATTGCCCGAGCGACTACTTTGAGTGGAAAAATACGCCGGTCGGTCGGTCGGTCGGTCGGTCGGTCAGCCGGCTTCAAGTCAAACGCCTGAGCAAAAAGCCTCGGCGTCATCTCTGTCAATTTCTCTTGAAACAAGATACCGGGCTCTGCCAGAAGCAAAGCCCTTCCAAAAATACGTTGAACTCGTAAGTGTTCCTCTCCACGGAAGTCTTTAGTAAAAGGCGAAAGGCTTGTGCGTAATGAAGAGAAACAAACCAGAGTCGTATGGAAGTCAGAGGTCGGGGCCCGAGACACACACTGTGCACTCTAGGCCGGGTCCCCGCGGGTGGTCCCCGAACCCACTCTTCCAAGTTTTCGAGGGCTGTGGGTAAAAAGTCACAGACAGACAGACAGACAGACAATCCTGGTGAAGTGATTGTATTTTTTTGGGGGGGTCAAAAACAGACAGAGACACACACACACACACACACACACACACACACACACACACAATCCTGGCCAATTTTTTTATTTCTATTTTTTTAAGTAAAATGGCGGGAAAACGGGGGACCCCATGAAGGGGGCTTCGCCCTTGTTTCAGTTTGGATGATTCTTCTTTTTTCATTCCTTCTCTTCTTCTGCTAGCTGTTTTACATAGCTTTGTGTATTTCTTTTTCCTTGACAATGGGAGAAAAGTGTTGCACCGTTCCCGGAGGTACTGCAATACCGGGTCGATGCGTGGAGCGGACGGAGCAAGCCCCATTTCCGACTCCCTGTTCGAAAAATCCATTTAATATGTAGTCCCCCGATGGGGGACGTATCAGATATTAAACTGATAAGAACAGATTTTTTTTATTTTTTGAGAAAAAATAATTTATTACCGTCAATACAGTTCATACTTTACAAAATCATAATTTTCATTCTAATTCAAATAATATTGGCATTTGTATTCCAAAAACAAAATAAAACCCAAACAAAAAACTCAGGGGAGCATCATCCCTCCCCGTCATCCTACACACTACCTTTCCCTATCTTCCCGTCCCTATTCTAAAATAACCCCAGCCCTAATCCCCCCTTCCATCTCTCCCGGGCAGCGTGCTGCCCCCACTTCCTCTCCTCCCTCTTCATCCTCCCCCTCAAATCACCTTCCACCCTCCTCACTATTCCTTCCACCCCCCAATCTCTCCCTGTCTTGACCATGTTCTGCCTGGCTTCCCACAGCCCCCGCTTAAAGAGGCTCATGAGAAGCCAGAGCAGAAACCTATCCCTATCCGTCCCCCTCGCTCTCCCTACACCTCTCTCTAACCTAGCCCAAGTCAACACAAAATCACCTCTAACCCTTCCTAACAACACCCGTGCCTTCGCCCATACTACTCCGGCAATGGCACAGTCCCAAAAGACATGGCGCACAGTCTCCTCCCTTCCACAAGAAGTTCTTGGGCAGGTGGGGGATCGCGCCAAGCTATGCTGGTACATGGTGGAGCGCACCGGCAAACACTTGTGGAGGCTCAACCAATTCAGGTCCTTGAGCCTGTTGTCCAGACCCCGCGCCTGCACTCCCTCCCAGACCACTTCCGGGATGCCCACTACAGGTGCTGGACTTACTGCCCGTCTGACCTCCTCGTACAGGTGCCTGTGATCTAAACCTACTCGGGCGACTTCAACCTCGGGGTGCGCACGCAGCCACTTGGCCGCATGGCCAAAGTGCCACGGCAGCTGTTCCGCCCGAGGACCCGTGTTAGACCACACCATTACGCTTCTCGCCTGATACGAGAAGAACACCCGCAGGAGGTAACCGGACGGGTGTATTACTGGCTGAGCAAGCTCCGTCAACAAAAAAGAAACAAAAATTGCGTCCAGCTTGAGGGGGAGATGTGGTACCCCCCTACCTCCCTCCCCAATGGGACAGAGCATGCGTGCCCTGGCGACCCACTCGTACCTGCCACCCCACATGAACTGAAACACCAGCCTCACTAGAGGCCTCCTCAGACTAGCAGGCAATGGGTAGATGTACGCCAAGTACAATAGAGATGGCAATATATCCACCTTGAGAACCAGGACCTTGCCTAAAAAGGACAAAGACCTAGCCCTCCACATCGCTAGCTTCCTCTGTACCACTGCGATGCCCATGTTCCAGTTCAGCGTTGCTGAGCCGGAGGTCTCAAAATGGACCCCGAGTATCCTCAGGGCCCCGTTACAGAGAGATAACCCTCCGGGCACATCCGTCCTACCACTCCATCTTCCAAAAAACTTAACGGAAGACTTCGCATGGTTAAGAACCGCCCCCGACGCTCGGGTGAAATCCCCAATGATGGCAAGGGACCTCATCAGGCACGAGTCCTTGCAAAGCAGCAAGGAGGTGTCGTCGGCGTACTGGGTCAACTTTACACGGAGACCGCCACTTCCAGGAATCAGCAAGCCCTCCACCCCTGTGTCTGCCCTAATGGCAGCCCCCAGAGGCTCCATGTACAGAACGAAAAGGAGAGCCGAGAGCGGGCATCCCTGCCTGACCCCAGACGAGAGGTCAAAAACGTCACCTAAGTGACTGTTAACGCTAATCCGGCACCCCGCTCCGACATATAAAGTACGGATCCATCCTATAAACTTTTCCCCAAATCCTAATCTACCTAACACCCTGAATAGAAAAGATCTATTCACGCGATCAAAGGCTTTCGCCTGATCTAGCGCTGCTACCATTAAAGGCAGCCCTCTATCTTCTACCCAAGCGATGGAGTCCCTAATCAACTGTAGGTTCCATCTAATCGAGCGGCCCTCTACCCCGCACGTCTGATCCTCATGGATGACGTAGGGAAGGGCTGTGCGTAACCGGTCCGCTAAGACCTTTGCTAACAACTTATAGTCTACGCACAGCATGGTCAACGGCCGCCAGTTGCCAAGGTCAGTTACTTCCCCCTTCTTGTAAAGAAGTGACAGCACCCCAACAGCCATTGATCCCCCCGGGACCCCCGTCTCAAGGATGGCCTTCAAGACTTCGAGGACCACTGGTCCAAGTATACCCCAAAACTTGAGGTAAAACTCGGCCGGCAGCCCATCCATCCCAGGCACCTTCCCTTTTCCCATCCTCCTGAGAGCGCTCTCAACCTCCTCGAGGGAGATCTGAGCCTCCATCACATCTCTAATGTCCTCCGGCAATCGCCGGGACAAGTGTTCTAAAAACACATTTCCCTGCTCTACATCTATTACCCTGTCTTTAAATAAACCTCGGAAATGATCAGTTGTTACCCTGACCATTTCCTCCGGTTTTCTAACTATGCTACCATCTTCTTTCCTCACCCCATGCATTATCTTCCTACTCTGTCTGCCCCTAACCGACTTAAAGAACATAGCGGAACAAGTCTCATTATGTTCTAGAAAGCCATTATGCGCACGCTCCAGGAAAGCTCGAGCCTTCCGCTCCTGCAGCTCCCTGAGCTGCGCCTTCAGGTCAGTGGATCTCTCCCAGTCAATCGACCCGCCGAGGTTGCCTGCCTCGTACTCGAGTTCGAGCAACCTTTGGATACGATCCACCTCCCTCCTTTCCTCCCTTTTTTTCCTCTTACAATATCCTATTATAAAAGCCCTAATCCTTACCTTCACTAAATCCCACCACTCTAACACCCCCTCGCACATGGACCGGAGGCCTTCAAGCCTCCGAAAGAAACCAAAAAAGGTGTCGACGAAAGCTTGCTCCTCCAGCACATCCCGATCTAATTTCCAGTACCCCCTACCGAAGAGGCAGACTGGCGGCCCCACCTGCAGGAGCACCCCGTCGTGATCTGAGAAGAAAACAGGCAACAGCCGCCCAGACAACTGACCCAAAGACCTAGATAGAAAAATATAGTCGAGCCTCCGCGCAACCCCCCGAGAGTTGCGCCATGTGGGACCCGCCATTGTCGGAGTAGTGTGCAGGCCTCCATCAACCAGACCATGGCAAGCCATAAGCCCGGTGATGGAGCCTGCACTACTATCACCCCCTACCCCTAAATCTATATTAAAATCCCCCCCTATCACTAAGTGCCTATTTGTAACACACAGGGGCGTCAGACAGTCCACCATCTCCCTCCTGTCTGCCGCCACCTGTGGCCCATACACCACCACTAACCTATACCTACTATCCCTAAAAGTGACATCCATCCCCATAACCCTCCCCTGCATAACCACAAAAGAACCCTCCACCTTTACATCTCTGTGCCCACACAAAATCCCTACCCCCGATGAGTGCACTCCCCCGATCCCCCAAACCGACTCTCCCTTGTCCCACTCCCTTCTAAACCTATTGACATCCCCACCATCCCTCAGGTGAACCTCCTGTAGAAAACAGAAATCAAAACCCACCCCTTCTAGAAAACTAAACACCGCCCTCCTCTTAACAACATCCCTTAACCCTCTTACATTTAAGCTAACAAAAGTAATCATCTTGAAAGAAAATTAAATTAAAATCAATACAAAACAACCTAACATCACCCAAATACTAAACCCAATGAAAACAAAAACAGGAGGCTCACCCGATGCTCCCCTGCTCCATCTCCACCGGCGGGGACTCCCTCCGCACTCCCGACGTCCCCCCGTCTTCCTCCATCCCACCAATCCAGGATGATGGAATGGTGTTTGGCCTCTGAGTTTCCTGTACCCTGGGTTGACCCCCCACCTCCTCCACTTCCCCCTCCTCGTAACTTGTTGGGAAGAGAGTGGGAGAGCCCATGTCCTCAATCAAGAACAGCGTCCCCCCCTCATCCTTGTTGGGTTGTTCCACAACCCCCTGGAGTTGAGGGGCTGGGGAAGCCAGCGAGGACACAGATTTTTCTCCCAGCCCCATCGCTCGTTTGGCCACCCCCTCCCCCCTCTCGCTGTCCTCCGAGCCCCCCTTCCTTTTCCCTTTCTTTTTTTTCGGTGTTTGGTGTAGCGGGGAAACACCACCCCCCCTCCCCCCCAGCTCCTCCACCATTCCCCTCATCTCCTCCACTAGGGCACTTGATGTTATGCTGTCCCCCCACTCCCTCCCTCCCACCCTCCCCCTCCTCCTCGTCTTCTGGTCCTTCCGCCGTCTCCTTCTTCCCCACCTCTTCCTCCTCTGCTGCTCTCTCTGGCTCCTCCACTTCCTTGCTTCTTCCTGCTTCCTTTCCTTTCTCTCCTCCTGGTTCTCCTGCTCCCTTGCCATCTCCATCTCTTCCTGCTGCCGCTCTTCCCTCCTCCTTTGAGGCCTTCACCTCTGGGCCTGTAGTCGGGTCTTGTTCTTGGCCTCCTCCCCCTCCTCTTCTTCCCCCATCCCCCGCTCCTGTCCCCCCTCCAGCTGCAGACGCGTATGACCGCTGACGAGCCGGGCATCCCCGCCACAGGTGTGCGGATGAGCCACACCCGTGGCACGCCTTCGGCTCGTCACAGTCCCTAGCCTCGTGCTCTCCAGATCCACAAAATCTGCATTTTCTCGTGCTGCACGAGGCTAGGATATGACCGTAGGCCATACAGCGCCTGCAAAACGGGGGCTGACGTGTCATAAAATAATGTCCCCCTGTCAGCCCCCAGGGAGAACATTGCCGGGGGATGAAGGTAGCCACCCAGCCCCTTCGGGTCCTCCCTGAGGAGGGCCTGGAAACCCCTTCTACCATTCCAAAATCCAAGTGAATCTTTGAGGGCCCTTGCTGAGGAGACATTATCCATATATCTCCCCAGAAAGGCCCTCACCTCCTCATCTTTGACATACGGATTGTACATGTTTACAGTTACAACCCTGTAATTATTCCTCGCAAGGCTGGTCACCTCATAATTGCACATTGGCTTCGTGCCTCCCACTGCTTTCGCCTTTCTTAGTACCTCATTGTGTTTTTCTTCTGTGTGTAATGCCACGTCAAAAGCTCCTTCCAATGAGTTCCCTTGTAGGCAAAACACGTCCTTAACTGACAGCTTGAAGATTCCAATCAAGATAGTCCTTCCAAATGTTTCCCGTCCAAACGGATCCAACTCCTTGTTCTTCCACGAAAAACGAACCGTGTTTGCAAGCCCGATCACAGGGACCGACCTGTATGATGTATTTTGCGCCATCTCTGCTAGGAGATTGGCGCCCTCGACTCCTCTCTTGCTTCCTTCTCAGAAAGGGAAAAAAAACCCTAAAAAGATAAACAAAGAACAAAATGGCCGAGATACAATACCCAAGAAATCAAAAAAAAAACTTACCGCTCTCCTGTCGTCGACCTTTTGACTCAGCGAGCTCTGGGGCACCTCGGTACCAAGCTTGATCTGAGCCAAAAGGCCGAGAAGCGATAACCCACAAATTGACCCCTGCAACCGCCGGGCCCCCGGGGGTCTCGGCAGACCTCATCGGTTTGGAAAAAGTTGGCTCCTCCCCACCCAACGCTTCCCTGGTGACAGGCAGGTGTTTTTTTTTTTCAAGTCGCTAATGCGTCTTTAAGTCACTAGCTCTTTAAGCCTAGTGCGACTATTTGTTCAATGCCCGGCAAATAAGCCAGTCATCGTCGGGCTTGAACTCAATTGCCCGAGCGACTACTTTGAGTGGAAAAATACGCCGGTCGGTCGGTCGGTCGGTCGGTCAGCCGGCTTCAAGTCAAACGCCTGAGCAAAAAGCCTCGGCGTCATCTCTGTCAATTTCTCTTGAAACAAGATACCGGGCTCTGCCAGAAGCAAAGCCCTTCCAAAAATACGTTGAACTCGTAAGTGTTCCTCTCCACGGAAGTCTTTAGTAAAAGGCGAAAGGCTTGTGCGTAATGAAGAGAAACAAACCAGAGTCGTATGGAAGTCAGAGGTCGGGGCCCGAGACACACACTGTGCACTCTAGGCCGGGTCCCCGCGGGTGGTCCCCGAACCCACTCTTCCAAGTTTTCGAGGGCTGTGGGTAAAAAGTCACAGACAGACAGACAGACAGAGAGACAGACAGACAATCCTGGTGAAGTGATTGTATTTTTTTTGGGGGGTCAAAAACAGACAGAGACACACACACACACACACACACACACACACACACACACAATCCTGGCCAATTTATTTATTTATTAAATTTTTTTTTTTAAAGTAAAATGGCGGGAAAACGGGGGACCCCATGAAGGGGGCTTCGCCCTTGTTTCAGTTTGGATGATTCTTCTTTTTTCATTCCTTCTCTTCTTCTGCTAGCTGTTTTACATAGCTTTGTGTATTTCTTTTTCCTTGACAATGGGAGAAAAGTGTTGCACCGTTCCCGGAGGTACTGCAATACCGGGTCGATGCGTGGAGCGGACGGAGCAAGCCCCATTTCCGACTCCCTGTTCGAAAAATCCATTTAATATGTAGTCCCCCGATGGGGGACGTATCAGATATTAAACTGATAAGAACAGATTTTTTTTTTTTTTTTTTTACAAAATATATTTATTACTTTCTATGCCGTTCAATACAAAACCATATATTCCAATCGAAATCATAACTAGGCATCTTTAATAATTACACAAACCAAAAACCCTTAAACAAAGACCCAGGAAAACATCTTCCCTCCCCTTCTCAACTACAAACCAACCCCATAATAACAACAAAAAAATCCAAATAAACTCACCCTATCCTCCCGACCGACGGGGATGCCTCCTCCACTCCTGACGCTCCGCCGTCGGCCACCATCCCCTCTCCCCTGGATACAGAATCAGTGCCCGGCACAAGCAAACACTCTGTCTTGTGCCCCCCACTTAAATCTATCACCCCGCCCTCCTCCTGACTCTGGCCCGAGCACCCCATGCCCTCAAACAAAAAATTAACACCTTCCTCCATCCCCCAACCCTGGGCAATGCCTGGAAGGTCCAGCTCAGCCAGGGGTGTAAAAGAGCATGAAGAGGAGGGAGCCCATGAGGGCCCCGCATCCTCTCCCCCCTGCCCTACCACCCCTTACCAGCCTTCCTCCTCCTGCTGTCCTTACGCTCCCACTTTTTAGGTCTCTTTATCGGTGGAGGGCGCAGCCAGGGAACATCCCTATCTGCGTCCGTCAGCCCCCCCACCGCGTCATTCACCGTGTCCGTCAGCCCCCCTACCATCTCCCTCAACTCCTCTACTCGTGATTTTACCTCTTTACTGTCCCCCCACTCCTTTACTCCCTCTCCTTCTGGTCCCGCCACCGCTGCCTTCTCTGTCTCCTCTCTTTCTGTCTCTTTCTCCTCCACCGCCGTCTTCCCTGTCTCCTCCCTCTCTATTGCCTTCTCCGTCTCCTTCTTCTCCACCACCGTCTTCTCCAGCCCCTCCACCCTCCTATCTCTTTCCTCCTCCTGCTCCTCCTCTCCTTCAGCCTTCCGTCCTTCTGGTTCCACCAAGTCCATTTCTTTCTTTCTCTCTTCTCCCGCTGCCGCTCTTTCCTTCTCCTCCCGCACTGTGTCCTTTTCCTCCGTGCCTTTTCTTTCCTCTTGTTCCTCTCCTCTTCTTCCCCCATCCTCCGCTCTCGCTCCCCCCCCAGCTGCAGACGCGTATGACCTCTGACGCGCCGGGCATTCACGCCACAGGTGCGTCAAACTGCCACACCCGTGACATGCCTTCGGCGCGTCACAGTCCCTCGCCTCGTGCTCCACAGATCCACAATACCTGCATTTCTTTGTGCTGCACGAGGCGAGGATATGACCATAGGCCATACAGCGCCTGCAAAATGGGGGCTGACGTGCATAGTACAACGTCCCCCTGTCAGCCCCCAGGGAGAACATCGCAGGAGGATGGAGGTATCCACCCAATCCCGTAGGGTCCTCCCTGAGGAGTGCCTGGAAACCCCGCCTTCCATTCCAGAACCCCAGGGAGTCCCTGAGGAGTCTCGCCGATGATACGTTGTCCATAAACCTCCCCAGGAATGCCCTTACCTCCTCGTCCTTGACGTGCGGGTTGTATATATTCACAGTTACCACCCTAAAGTTATTCTTCACCAAACTTGAGACCTCGTAGTAACTCAAAGGCCTCGTATCTCCCACAGCCTTCACCTTCTTCATGATTTCGTCATGCATTGCCTCGGTGTAAAAGGTGACATCATATGCTTTCTCTATTGGGTTACCCTGAAGGCATAAAACGTCTTTAACCGTCAGATTCAGGATCCCCATCAAGACAGATCTCCCAAATGTTTCTCTCCCGATTGGCTCCATGTCTTTGCTGCTCCATGCAAACCTCACCGTGTTTACAAGTCCAATCCCCGGAACCGATCTTTTTGGAACATTTTCTGCCATCTTGTCCGGTAAGGCTCTCTTCCAACAAAAAAGAAGCCGCTTGTTGAAAAACCAAATTCTCACAAACCAAAAATTACCGCCCTTCTTCCTTCGACCTTTTGGCTCAGCGGGCTCTGGGGCACCTCGGTACCAAGCTTGATCTGAGCCAAAAGGCCGAGAAGCGATAACCCACAAATTGACCCCTGCACCCGCCGGGCCCCCGGGGGTCTCGGCAGACCTCATCGGTTTGGAAAAAGTTGGCTCCTCCCCACCCAACGCTTCCCTGGTGACAGGCAGGTGTTTTTTTTTTTCAAGTCGCTAATGCGTCTTTAAGTCACTAGCTCTTTAAGCCTAGTGCGACTATTTGTTCAATGCCCGGCAAATAAGCCAGTCATCGTCGGGCTTGAACTCAATTGCCCGAGCGACTACTTTGAGTGGAAAAATACGCCGGTCGGTCGGTCGGTCGGTCGGTCGGTCAGCCGGCTTCAAGTCAAACGCCTGAGCAAAAAGCCTCGGCGTCATCTCTGTCAATTTCTCTTGAAACAAGATACCGGGCTCTGCCAGAAGCAAAGCCCTTCCAAAAATACGTTGAACTCGTAAGTGTTCCTCTCCACGGAAGTCTTTAGTAAAAGGCGAAAGGCTTGTGCGTAATGAAGAGAAACAAACCAGAGTCGTATGGAAGTCAGAGGTCGGGGCCCGAGACACACACTGTGCACTCTAGGCCGGGTCCCCGCGGGTGGTCCCCGAACCCACTCTTCCAAGTTTTCGAGGGCTGTGGGTAAAAAGTCACAGACAGACAGACAGACAGACAGACAGACAGACAGACAATCCTGGTGAAGTGATTGTATTTTTTTGGGGGGGTCAAAAACAGACAGAGACACACACACACACACACACACACACAATCCTGGCCAATTTATTATTATTTTTTTTTAAGTAAAATGGCGGGAAAACGGGGGACCCCATGAAGGGGGCTTCGCCCTTGTTTCAGTTTGGATGATTCTTCTTTTTTCATTCCTTCTCTTCTTCTGCTAGCTGTTTTACATAGCTTTGTGTATTTCTTTTTCCTTGACAATGGGAGAAAAGTGTTGCACCGTTCCCGGAGGTACTGCAATACCGGGTCGATGCGTGGAGCGGACGGAGCAAGCCCCATTTCCGACTCCCTGTTCGAAAAATCCATTTAATATGTAGTCCCCCGATGGGGGACGTATCAGATATTGAACTGATAAGAACAGATTTTTTTTTTTTTTTTAGAAAAAATAATTTATTACCGTCAATACCATTCATACTTTACAAAATCATAATTTTCATTCTAATTCAAATAATAATGGCATTTGTATTCCAAAAACAAAATAAAACCCAAACAAAAAACTCAGGGGAGCATCATCCCTCCCCGTCATCCTACACACTACCTTTCCCTATCTTCCCGTCCCTATTCTAAAATAACCCCAGCCCTAATCCCCCCTTCCATCTCTCCCGGGCAGCGTGCTGCCCCCACTTCCTCTCCTCCCTCTTCATCCTCCCCCTCAAATCACCTTCCACCCTCCTCACTATTCCTTCCACCCCCCAATCTCTCCCTGTCTTGACCATGTTCTGCCTGGCTTCCCACAGCCCCCGCTTAAAGAGGCTCATGAGAAGCCAGAGCAGAAACCTATCCCTATCCGTCCCCCTCGCTCTCCCTACACCTCTCTCTAACCTAGCCCAAGTCAACACAAAATCACCTCTAACCCTTCCTAACAACACCCGTGCCTTCGCCCATACTACTCCGGCAATGGCACAGTCCCAAAAGACATGGCGCACAGTCTCCTCCCTGCCACAAGAAGTTCTTGGGCAGGTGGGGGATCGCGCCAAGCTATGCCGGTACATGGTGGAGCGCACCGGCAAACACTTGTGGAGGCTCAACCAATTCAGGTCCTTGAGCCTGTTGTCCAGACCCCGCGCCTGCACTCCCTCCCAGACCACTTCCGGGATGCCCACTACAGGTGCTGGACTTACTGCCCGTCTGACCTCCTCGTACAGGTGCCTGTGATCTAAACCTACTCGGGCGACTTCAACCTCGGGGTGCGCACGCAGCCACTTGGCCGCATGGCCAAAGTGCCACGGCAGCTGTTCCGCCCGAGGACCCGTGTTAGACCACACCATTACGCTTCTCGCCTGATACGAGAAGAACACCCGCAGGAGGTAACCGGACGGGTGTATTACTGGCTGAGCAAGCTCCGTCAACAAAAAAGAAACAAAAATTGCGTCCAGCTTGAGGGGGAGATGTGGTACCCCCCTACCTCCCTCCCCAATGGGACAGAGCATGCGTGCCCTGGCGACCCACTCGTACCTGCCACCCCACATGAACTGAAACACCAGCCTCACTAGAGGCCTCCTCAGAGTAGCAGGCAATGGGTAGATGTACGCCAAGTACAATAGAGATGGCAATACATCCACCTTGAGAACCAGGACCTTGCCTAAAAAGGACAAAGACCTAGCCCTCCACATCGCTAGCTTCCTCTGTACCACTGCGATGCCCATGTTCCAGTTCAGCGTCGCTGAGCCGGAGGTCTCAAAATGGACCCCGAGTATCCTCAGGGCCCCGTTACAGAGAGATAACCCTCCGGGCACATCCGTCCTACCACTCCATCTTCCAAAAAACTTAACGGAAGACTTCGCATGGTTAAGAACCGCCCCTGACGCTCGGGTGAAATCCCCAATGATGGCAAGGGACCTCATCAGGCACGAGTCCGTGCAAAGCAGCAAGGAGGTGTCGTCGGCGTACTGGGTCAACTTTACACGGAGACCGCCACTTCCAGGAATCAGCAAGCCCTCCACCCCTGTGTCTGCCCTAATGGCAGCCCCCAGAGGCTCCATGTACAGAACGAAAAGGAGAGCCGAGAGCGGGCATCCCTGCCTGACCCCAGACGAGAGGTCAAAAACGTCACCTAAGTGACTGTTAACGCTAATCCGGCACCCCGCTCCGACATATAAAGTACGGATCCATCCTATAAACTTTTCCCCAAATCCTAATCTACCTAACACCCTGAATAGAAAAGATCTATAGATGGCGATCAAAGGCTTTCGCCTGATCTAGCGCTGCTACCATTAAAGGCAGCCCTCTATCTTCTACCCAAGCGATGGAGTCCCTAATCAACTGTAGGTTCCATCTAATCGAGCGGCCCTCTACCCCGCACGTCTGATCCTCATGGATGACGTAGGGAAGGGCTGTGCGTAACCGGTCCGCTAAGACCTTTGCTAACAACTTATAGTCTACGCACAGCATGGTCAACGGCCGCCAGTTGCCAAGGTCAGTTACTTCCCCCTTCTTGTAAAGAAGTGACAGCACCCCAACAGCCATTGATCCCCCCGGGACCCCCGTCTCAAGGATGGCCTTCAAGACTTCGAGGACCACTGGTCCAAGTATACCCCAAAACTTGAGGTAAAACTCGGCCGGCAGCCCATCCATCCCAGGCACCTTCCCTTTTCCCATCCTCCTGAGAGCGCTCTCAACCTCCTCGAGGGAGATCTGAGCCTCCATCACATCTCTAATGTCCTCCGGCAATCGCCGGGACAAGTGTTCTAAAAACACATTTCCCTGCTCTACATCTATTACCCTGTCTTTAAATAAACCTCGGAAATGATCAGTTGTTACCCTGACCATTTCCTCCGGTTTTCTAACTATGCTACCATCTTCTTTCCTCACCCCATGCATTATCTTCCTACTCTGTCTGCCCCTAACCGACTTAAAGAACATAGCGGAACAAGTCTCATTATGTTCTAGAAAGCCATTATGCGCACGCTCCAGGAAAGCTCGAGCCTTCCGCTCCTGCAGCTCCCTGAGCTGCGCCTTCAGGTCAGTGGATCTCTCCCAGTCAATCGACCCGCCGAGGTTGCCTGCCTCGTACTCGAGTTCGAGCAACCTTTGGATACGATCCACCTCCCTCCTTTCCTCCCTTTTTTTCCTCTTACAATATCCTATTATAAAAGCCCTAATCCTTACCTTCACTAAATCCCACCACTCTAACACCCCCTCGCACATGGACCGGAGGCCTTCAAGCCTCCGAAAGAAACCAAAAAAGGTGTCGACGAAAGCTTGCTCCTCCAGCACATCCCGATCTAATTTCCAGTACCCCCTACCGAAGAGGCAGACTGGCGGCCCCACCTGCAGGAGCACCCCGTCGTGATCTGAGAAGAAAACAGGCAACAGCCGCCCAGACAACTGACCCAAAGACCTAGATAGAAAAATATAGTCGAGCCTCCGCGCAACCCCCCGAGAGTTGCGCCATGTGGGACCCGCCATTGTCGGAGTAGTGTGCAGGCCTCCATCAACCAGACCATGGCAAGCCATAAGCCCGGTGATGGAGCCTGCACTACTATCACCCCCTACCCCTAAATCTATATTAAAATCCCCCCCTATCACTAAGTGCCTATTTGTAACACACAGGGGCGTCAGACAGTCCACCATCTCCCTCCTGTCTGCCGCCACCTGTGGCCCATACACCACCACTAACCTATACCTACTATCCCTAAAAGTGACATCCATCCCCATAACCCTCCCCTGCATAACCACAAAAGAACCCTCCACCTTTACATCTCTGTGCCCACACAAAATCCCTACCCCCGATGAGTGCACTCCCCCGATCCCCCAAACCGACTCTCCCTTGTCCCACTCCCTTCTAAACCTATTGACATCCCCACCATCCCTCAGGTGAACCTCCTGTAGAAAACAGAAATCAAAACCCACCCCTTCTAGAAAACTAAACACCGCCCTCCTCTTAACAACATCCCTTAACCCTCTTACATTTAAGCTAACAAAAGTAATCATCTTGAAAGAAAATTAAATTAAAATCAATACAAAACAACCTAACATCACCCAAATACTAAACCCAATGAAAACAAAAACAGGAGGCTCACCCGATGCTCCCCTGCTCCATCTCCACCGGCGGGGACTCCCTCCGCACTCCCGACGTCCCCCCGTCTTCCTCCATCCCACCAATCCAGGATGATGGAATGGTGTTTGGCCTCTGAGTTTCCTGTACCCTGGGTTGACCCCCCACCTCCTCCACTTCCCCCTCCTCGTAACTTGTTGGGAAGAGAGTGGGAGAGCCCATGTCTTCAATCAAGAACAGCGTCCCCCCCTCATCCTTGTTGGGTTGTTCCACAACCCCCTGGAGTTGAGGGGCTGGGGAAGCCAGCGAGGACACAGATTTTTCTCCCAGCCCCATCGCTCGTTTGGCCACCCCCTCCCCCCTCTCGCTGTCCTCCGAGCCCCCCTTCCTTTTCCCTTTCTTTTTTTTCGGTGTTTGGTGTAGCGGGGAAACACCACCCCCCCTCCCCCCCAGCTCCTCCACCATTCCCCTCATCTCCTCCACTAGGGCACTTGATGTTATGCTGTCCCCCCACTCCCTCCCTCCCACCCTCCCCCTCCTCCTCGTCTTCTGGTCCTTCCGCCGTCTCCTTCTTCCCCACCTCTTCCTCCTCTGCTGCTCTCTCTGGCTCCTCCACTTCCTTGCTTCTTCCTGCTTCCTTTCCTTTCTCTCCTCCTGGTTCTCCTGCTCCCTTGCCATCTCCATCTCTTCCTGCTGCCGCTCTTCCCTCCTCCTTTGAGGCCTTCACCTCTGGGCCTGTAGTCGGGTCTTGTTCTTGGCCTCCTCCCCCTCCTCTTCTTCCCCCATCCCCCGCTCCTGTCCCCCCTCCAGCTGCAGACGCGTATGACCGCTGACGAGCCGGGCATCCCCGCCACAGGTGTGCGGATGAGCCACACCCGTGGCACGCCTTCGGCTCGTCACAGTCCCTAGCCTCGTGCTCTCCAGATCCACAAAATCTGCATTTTCTCGTGCTGCACGAGGCTAGGATATGACCGTAGGCCATACAGCGCCTGCAAAACGGGGGCTGACGTGTCATAAAATAATGTCCCCCTGTCAGCCCCCAGGGAGAACATTGCCGGGGGATGAAGGTAGCCACCCAGCCCCTTCGGGTCCTCCCTGAGGAGGGCCTGGAAACCCCTTCTACCATTCCAAAATCCAAGTGAATCTTTGAGGGCCCTTGCTGAGGAGACATTATCCATATATCTCCCCAGAAAGGCCCTCACCTCCTCATCTTTGACATACGGATTGTACATGTTTACAGTTACAACCCTGTAATTATTCCTCGCAAGGCTGGTCACCTCATAATTGCACATTGGCTTCGTGCCTCCCACTGCTTTCGCCTTTCTTAGTACCTCATTGTGTTTTTCTTCTGTGTGTAATGCCACGTCAAAAGCTCCTTCCAATGAGTTCCCTTGTAGGCAAAACACGTCCTTAACTGACAGCTTGAAGATTCCAATCAAGATAGTCCTTCCAAATGTTTCCCGTCCAAACGGATCCAACTCCTTGTTCTTCCACGAAAAACGAACCGTGTTTGCAAGCCCGATCACAGGGACCGACCTGTATGATGTATTTTGCGCCATCTCTGCTAGGAGATTGGCGCCCTCGACTCCTCTCTTGCTTCCTTCTCAGAAAGGGAAAAAAACCCCTAAAAAGATAAACAAAGAACAAAATGGCCGAGATACAATACCCAAGAAATCAAAAAAAAAACTTACCGCTCTCCTGTCGTCGACTTTTTGACTCAGCGAGCTCTGGGGCACCTCGGTACCAAGCTTGATCTGAGCCAAAAGGCCGAGAAGCGATAACCCACAAATTGACCCCTGCAACCGCCGGGCCCCCGGGGGTCTCGGCAGACCTCATCGGTTTGGAAAAAGTTGGCTCCTCCCCACCCAACGCTTCCCTGGTGACAGGCAGGTGTTTTTTTTTTTCAAGTCGCTAATGCGTCTTTAAGTCACTAGCTCTTTAAGCCTAGTGCGACTATTTGTTCAATGCCCGGCAAATAAGCCAGTCATCGTCGGGCTTGAACTCAATTGCCCGAGCGACTACTTTGAGTGGAAAAATACGCCGGTCGGTCGGTCGGTCGGTCGGTCAGCCGGCTTCAAGTCAAACGCCTGAGCAAAAAGCCTCGGCGTCATCTCTGTCAATTTCTCTTGAAACAAGATACCGGGCTCTGCCAGAAGCAAAGCCCTTCCAAAAATACGTTGAACTCGTAAGTGTTCCTCTCCACGGAAGTCTTTAGTAAAAGGCGAAAGGCTTGTGCGTAATGAAGAGAAACAAACCAGAGTCGTATGGAAGTCAGAGGTCGGGGCCCGAGACACACACTGTGCACTCTAGGCCGGGTCCCCGCGGGTGGTCCCCGAACCCACTCTTCCAAGTTTTCGAGGGCTGTGGGTAAAAAGTCACAGACAGACAGACAGACAGACAGACAGACAGACAGACAGACAATCCTGGTGAAGTGATTGTATTTTTTGGGGGGGGTCAAAAACAGACAGACACACACACACACACACACACACACACACACACACACACAATCCTGGCCAATTTTTTTTTTATTTTATTTATTTATTTATTTTTTAAAGTAAAATGGCGGGAAAACGGGGGACCCCCATGAAGGGGGCTTCGCCCTTGTTTCAGTTTGGATGATTCTTCTTTTTTCATTCCTTCTCTTCTTCTGCTAGCTGTTTTACATAGCTTTGTGTATTTCTTTTTCCTTGACAATGGGAGAAAAGTGTTGCACCGTTCCCGGAGGTACTGCAATACCGGGTCGATGCGTGGAGCGGACGGAGCAAGCCCCATTTCCGACTCCCTGTTCGAAAAATCCATTTAATATGTAGTCCCCCGATGGGGGACGTATCAGATATTAAACTGATAAGAACAGATTTATATATATTTTTTTTTTATTTTTTTATTTTTTTTTACAAAATATATTTATTACGTTCCAAACCAACCAAAATTTTCCACACATCAATCAATTCAAATACAAATTCCAATCAACACAAAAATAAACATTTCAAAACTATTCAACAATAACCAAACCCAAAAACCAAAACGTCATGAGAGCATCTACCCTCCCCTTCCCACCTACAAACCAAAACCCATACACATATCAAATAACCAAAATTAAACACTCACCCTATACTCCCGACCGACGGGGACGCCTCCTCCACTCCTGACGCTCCACCGTCGGCCACCATCCCCTCTCCCCTAGAAACAAAAACAATTCCCGGCACACCCACACTCTGTGTCTTGTGCCCCCCACTCAAATCCACCACCCGGCCCTCCTCCGAACTCAGACCCGAGCACCCCATGCCCCCAAACAGAAAACTTGCTCCTTCCTCCATCCCCCAATCCTGGGCCATGCCTGGGAGGTCCAGCTCTGCCAGGGGTGTAAAGGAACAGGAAGAAGAGGGAGCCCACGAGGGCCCAGCATCCTCTCCCCCTTGCCCTTCCTTCACCACCACCCTTTTACCACCCTTCTTCCTCCTGCTTTCCGGGCGCTCCCCCTTCTTAGGTCTCTTTATTGGTGGAGGGCGCAGCCAGGGAACATTCCTTTCCTCGTCCGTCAACCCCCCCCTCGCTTCATTCATATTGTCCGGCAGCCCCCCCACCATCTCCCTCAGCTCCTCCACCCGTGATCTCACCTCTTTACTGTCCCCCCACTCCTTCACTCCTTCTCCTACTGGTCCCGCCACCACTGCCTTCTCTTTCTCCTCCCTTTCTCTCTTTCTTCTCCACCACCTTCTTCCTTGTCTCCTTCCTTTCTGTCTCTTTCTTCTCCACCACCTTCTTCCCTGTCTCCTTCCTTTCTGTCTCTTTCTCCTCCACCACCTTCTTCCCTGTCTCCTTCCTTTCTGTCTCTTTCTCCTCCACCACCTTCTTCCCTCTCTCCTTCCTTTCTGTCTCTTTCTCCTCCACCACCTTCTTCCCTGTCTCCTTCCTTTCTATCTCTTTCTTCTCCACCGCCGTCTTCCCAGTCTCCTTTCTTTCTGTCTCTTTCTCCTCCACCACCTTCTTCCCTGTCTCCTTCCTTTCTGTCTCTTTCTTCTCCACCACCTTCTTCCCTGTCTCCTTCCTTTCTGTCTCTTTCTTCTCCACCTCCGTCTTCTCTATCTCCTCCCTCTCTGTTCCCTTCTCCATCTCCTTCTCCACCGCCGTCTTCTCCGACCCCTCCACTCTCTTATCTCCTTCCTCCTCCTGCTCCTTCTCTCCTTCAGCCTCCTGCTCCTCCTCTCCTTCAGCCTCACGCCCCTCCGATTCCACCATGTCCACTTCTTCCTTTTCCTCTTCTTCTTCTACTGTCGCTCTGTCCTTCTTCTCCCGCCGTGTGTCCTTTTCCTCTGTGCCAGTTCTTGTTTCTTTGTCCCCTCCTCTTCTTCCCCCATCCCCGGCTCTCGCTCCCCCCCCAGCTGCAGACGCGTATGACCGGTGACGCGCCGGGCATTCACGCCACAGGTGCGTAATCATGCCACACCCGTGACATGCCTTCGGCGCGTCACAGTCCCTCGCCTCGTGCTCCGCAGATCCACAATACCTGCACTTCTTTGTGCTGCACGAGGCGAGGATATAGGCCATACAACACCTGCAGAACGGGGGCTGACGTGCATAATACAACGTCCCCCTGTCAGCCCCCAGGGAGAACATCGCCGGCGGATGGAGGTAACCCCCCAACCCCTCAGGGTCCTCCCTGAGCAACGCCTGGAATCCTCTCTTCCCATCCCAGAAGCCCAGGGAGTCCCTGAGGAGCCTTGCCGAGGAGACATTGTCCATGTAGCGCCCAAGGAAAGTCCTCACCTCCTCGTCCTTCACATGAGGGTTATACATATTAACCGTGACCACCCGGAAATTAGTTTTTCCCAGGCTGGTCACCTCGTAATGACACATCGGTCCATCCTTTCCCACTTCTCTCGCCCTCCTCATCACGTCCTCATACCTGTCTTCTTTGTGGAGCGTCACGTCGTAAGCCACCTCCAGTGGGTTCGCCTGGAGGCACAACACTTCCCCCACCTCCAACTTTAGGATCCCAATCAATATTTTTCTCCCAAAGGTCTCCCTCCCAAACGGCTCCATCTCCTTGTTCCTCCAGGCGAACCTCACCGTGTTCACTATCCCGACTCCAGGCATCTTGTTTGGAGCATGTCGAGCCATCTTGAAAAAAAGCTCTCTTAAAAAGAAGCCACTAGAAAAAAAAAAAAATTGAAAATGGAAAAAAAACCGTCTCCCACACTCCAAACCTTTCCTCCCTCCGGCCTTCCTTCGACCTTTTGGCTCAGCGGGCTTTAAGACACCACAGTGCCAAGCTTGTATCTGAGCCAAAAGGCCGAGAAGCGATAACCCACAAATTGACCCCTGCACCCGCCGGGCCCCCGGGGGTCTCGGCAGACCTCATCGGTTTGGAAAAAGTTGGCTCCTCCCCACCCAACGCTTCCCTGGTGACAGGCAGGTGTTTTTTTTTTTCAAGTCGCTAATGCGTCTTTAAGTCACTAGCTCTTTAAGCCTAGTGCGACTATTTGTTCAATGCCCGGCAAATAAGCCAGTCATCGTCGGGCTTGAACTCAATTGCCCGAGCGACTACTTTGAGTGGAAAAATACGCCGGTCGGTCGGTCGGTCGGTCGGTCGGTCAGCCGGCTTCAAGTCAAACGCCTGAGCAAAAAGCCTCGGCGTCATCTCTGTCAATTTCTCTTGAAACAAGATACCGGGCTCTGCCAGAAGCAAAGCCCTTCCAAAAATACGTTGAACTCGTAAGTGTTCCTCTCCACGGAAGTCTTTAGTAAAAGGCGAAAGGCTTGTGCGTAATGAAGAGAAACAAACCAGAGTCGTATGGAAGTCAGAGGTCGGGGCCCGAGACACACACTGTGCACTCTAGGCCGGGTCCCCGCAGGTGGTCCCCGAACCCACTCTTCCAAGTTTTCGAGGGCTGTGGGTAAAAAGTCACAGACAGACAGACAGACAGACAGACAGACAGACAGACAGACAGACAGACAGACAGACAGACAATCCTGGTGAAGTGATTGTATTTTTTTGGGGGGGTCAAAAACAGACAGACACACACACACACACACACACACACACACACACACACACACAATCCTGGCCAATTTTTTTTTTATTTAAATTTTTTTTTTTTAAGTAAAATGGCGGGAAAACGGGGGACCCCCATGAAGGGGGCTTCGCCCTTGTTTCAGTTTGGATGATTCTTCTTTTTTCATTCCTTCTCTTCTTCTGCTAGCTGTTTTACATAGCTTTGTGTATTTCTTTTTCCTTGACAATGGGAGAAAAGTGTTGCACCGTTCCCGGAGGTACTGCAATACCGGGTCGATGCGTGGAGCGGACGGAGCAAGCCCCATTTCCGACTCCCTGTTCGAAAAATCCATTTAATATGTAGTCCCCCGATGGGGGACGTATCAGATATTAAACTGATAAGAACAGATGATTATAAAATATATTTATTACGTTCAAAACCCAACAAAAATTTTATACAAATCAATCAATTCAAACACAAATTCCATTAAACATTTCAAAACTATTCAATAATAACCAAACCCAAAAACCAAAAGTCATGGGAGCATTTTCCCTCCCCTTCCCATCTACAAACCAAAACCCACACCAAAAAATCAAAGAAAAATTCACCCCATCCCGACCGACGGGGACGCCCTCTCCACTCCTGACGCTCCCCCGTCGGCCGCCATCCCCTCTCCCCTGGAAACACCACCAATACCCGGCACACCCACACTCTGTGTCTTGTGCCCCCCACTCAAATCCACCACCCCCTACTCCGGGCTCCGGCTCGAGCACCCCATGTCCCCAAACAGGAAACTTTCTCCTTCCTCCATTCCCCATTCCTTGGCCATGCCTGGTAGGTCCAGCTCTGCCAGGGGTGTAAAAGAACATGAAGAAGAGGGAGCCCACGAGGGCCCTGCAACCTCTCCTTCCTGCCCTTCCCCCACCCCCCTTTTACCACCCTTCTTCCTCCTGCTGTCCGGTCGCTCCCCCTTCTTTGGCCTCTTTATAGGTGGAGGACGCAGCCAGGGAACATCCCTTTCTGCGTCCGTCAGCCCCCCCCTCGCTTCGTTCATATTGTCCGGCAGCCCCCCCACCATCTCCCTCAGCTCCTCCACCCGTGATCTCACCTCTTTACTGTCCCCCCACTCCTTCACTCCTTCTCCTACTGGTCCCGCCACCACTGCCTTCTCTTTCTCCTCCCTTTCTGTTTCTTTCTTCTCCACCACCTTCTTCCCTGTCTCCTTCCTTTCTGTCTCTTTCTTCTCCACCACCTTCTTCCCTGTCTCCTTCCTTTCTGTCTCTTTCTTCTCCACCGCCGTCTTCTCTATCTCCTCCCTCTCTGTTTCCTTCTCCGTCTCCTTCTCCACCGCTGACTTCTCCGACCCCTCCACTCTCTTATCTCCTTCCTCCTCCTGCTCCTTCTCTCCTTCAGCCTCCTGCTCCTCCTCTCCTTCAGCCTCCCGCCCCTCCGATTCCACCGTGTCCACTTCTTCCTTTTCTTCTTCTGCTCCTGCTGTCGTTCTTTCCTTCTCCCGCCGTGCGTCCCTTTCCTCCGTTCCTTTTCCTGGCTCTTTGTCCCCTCCTCTTCTTCCCCCATCCCCGGCTCTCGCTCCCCCCCCTGCTGCAGACGCGTATGACCTCTGACGCGCCGGGCATTCACGCCACAGGTGCGTCAGCATGCCACACCCGTGACATGCCTTCGGCGCGTCACAGTCCCTCGCCTCGTGCTCCGTAGATCCACAATACCTACACTTCTTTGTGCTGCACGAGGCGAGGATATGACCATAGGCCATACAACGCCTGCAGAACGGGGGCTGACGTGCATAGTACAACGTCCCCCTGTCAGCCCCCAGGGAGAACATAGCCGGAGGATGGAGGTAGCCTCCCAGACCTTTTGGGTCTTCTCGAAGGAGAGCCTGGTAGCTTCTCCTCCCCGTCCAAAACCCGAGCGTGTCCTTGAGGAGCCTTGCTGAGGAGATGCCGTCCATAAATCTCCCCAGGAAGGCCCTCACATCCTCTTCCTTCACATGCGGATTATACATGTTAATAGTCACAACTCTAAAATTGTTCCTTGCCAGATTTGTCACGGCATAGTGACACATGGGCTTTTCCTTTTCCACTCTTCTCACTTTCTGCATTGTCTCCTCATGTTTTTCTTCCGTATGCAGCGTGACCTCAAAAGCTCCCTCCAATGGGTTGTCATAGAGGCAAAGGACATCTTCTACCCTCAGTTGAAGCACCCCCATTAGTAGGTTCCTTCCGAAGGTCTCCCTCCCGAAAGGCTCCATGTCCTTCTCCTTCCATGCAAACCGCACCGTATTGGCTAGTCCGATCACAGGAACCGACGTTGGTGCTGTCCTCCGTGCCATCTTCTCCGGAAGAATGGCCTCCTCAATAGTCTCCGGCTTACTTCAACAGAAAAACCGAGTAGAAAAAAAACCAACAAATTTTCCCAACCCGGGAAATAATTCTGCACCAAAAAACCTTACCGCCCTCCTATCTCCGACCTTTTGACTCAGTGAGCTCTGGGGCACCTCGGTACCAAGCTTGATCTGAGCCAAAAGGCCGAGAAGCGATAACCCACAAATTGACCCCTGCACCCGCCGGGCCCCCGGGGGTCTCGGCAGACCTCATCGGTTTGGAAAAAGTTGGCTCCTCCCCACCCAACGCTTCCCTGGTGACAGGCAGGTGTTTTTTTTTTCAAGTCGCTAATGCGTCTTTAAGTCACTAGCTCTTTAAGCCTAGTGCGACTATTTGTTCAATGCCCGGCAAATAAGCCAGTCATCGTCGGGCTTGAACTCAATTGCCCGAGCGACTACTTTGAGTGGAAAAATACGCCGGTCGGTCGGTCGGTCGGTCGGTCGGTCAGCCGGCTTCAAGTCAAACGCCTGAGCAAAAAGCCTCGGCGTCATCTCTGTCAATTTCTCTTGAAACAAGATACCGGGCTCTGCCAGAAGCAAAGCCCTTCCAAAAATAAGTTGAACTCGTAAGTGTTCCTCTCCACGGAAGTCTTTAGTAAAAGGCGAAAGGCTTGTGCGTAATGAAGAGAAACAAACCAGAGTCGTATGGAAGTCAGAGGTCGGGGCCCGAGACACACACTGTGCACTCTAGGCCGGGTCCCCGCAGGTGGTCCCCGAACCCACTCTTCCAAGTTTTCGAGGGCTGTGGGTAAAAAGTCACAGACAGACAGACAGACAGACAGACAGACAGACAGACAGACAGACAATCCTGGTGAAGTGATTGTATTTTTTTGGGGGGGTCAAAAACAGACAGACACACACACACACACACACACACACACACACACACACACACACAATCCTGGCCAATTTTTTTGTTATTATTTTTTTTTTTTTTAAGTAAAATGGCGGGAAAACGGGGGACCCCCATGAAGGGGGCTTCGCCCTTGTTTCAGTTTGGATGATTCTTCTTTTTTCATTCCTTCTCTTCTTCTGCTAGCTGTTTTACATAGCTTTGTGTATTTCTTTTTCCTTGACAATGGGAGAAAAGTGTTGCACCGTTCCCGGAGGTACTGCAATACCGGGTCGATGCGTGGAGCGGACGGAGCAAGCCCCATTTCCGACTCCCTGTTCGAAAAATCCATTTAATATGTAGTCCCCCGATGGGGGACGTATCAGATATTAAACTGATAAGAACAGATTTTTTTTTTCTTTTGGAAAAGTTTTATTGTCACAGTTCCTTTAAAAACAGCTCATATTTATATTTTTACATCATTTATACACAAACAAACAGCATGGGGGCATAAAACACAGCATTTGAATTACATTTGAATTTGTTAAAAAGTACACGTTGTTTACACCAATAAAAACAACCATTAATGAAAGTACTTTTCGTTGTATAAAACATCAAATCTGTAAAAGCCATTTAAAATGTGTACAAATGATTTAAAAAGGAAAAACATTTTTAAGACATAAAAAATGTATTTAAAAAGTCACTTGTTAAAAAGCTGTCTTCGGTCCCTTGTACAGGAGCGGGGTGAGTCCTTATCAAACTTGCCTCCTCCTGCTCTTCCGAATCAATCACCGTCCCGTCCTTCGGGGCCCAGAGGAGATGCCTCCCCTAGGTGCATCGCCCTAGGCGCCGCAGCGCTGTCAGGCCGTGGCCGCAGGGACCTTGGGTGTTGTGGGGGACCCTTCGCCTGGGGTCGAGGCCCCCTTCCTTCTGTACCACCCCAGGGCTTCTGTGGCTACCATGGCCACTGCCTGGGGGGTGGTGTTGACCTGTTTCGCTACCAGCAGGTTGCGGGAGGACCACAGTGCTGCCTTCAGACACGTGAGGGTGGGCCAGAGCTTGGTGAAGGCCTTTGGTGGAATAGGCCTTCGGCCCACCCCATACAGCACGAGCTGGGGCGTTAGGTCCTCCCCTGCTGGCAGACACGGGGAGATCAGGGGGCCTACTTCCTTCCACAGGTCCCTGGCGGCTCTGCACTCCCAGAGCAAGTGCCTCACCGACTCCTCTTGGCCACAGCCTGGTCGGGGGCACGCGGATGTCCTCGCCATGCCCCGGGAGTGCATGACGGCCCTGACCGGGAGGATCTCATGGGCGACCATCCAGGACAGGTCCCGGTGCTGATTCAGGAGAGCAGGATGGGCCACATTACGCCAAACCGTTGTGGGCTCGCCTATAGCAAGCCCGCTCACTGGACACACTGGTTCCCGATCCTGCACAAGAGAGAGAAGAGAGCGATGTTTAGTTAAAACTGTGACTGCTTCTTTTTCCAATTTAAAATGTCTTAAAAACTTCTGGAGCTGGGCGTAGTGTGTGGGAAGCAGGAAAGAGACTGGGGCTCGCAGGTCGACTGGGATCAGCCTCAGAGACCTGAGGTAAGATCCCAGCCAGAACCTTGCGAGGGCCTGGGTCTTATTGGTGGCCGGGGAGGTGGCAAGAGTAAGATGTAACGCTGTGTAGCGGCTGCCCAGGAACAAGTAGAGGTCAGGCAAGCCTTTCCCCCCCTTGGACCTGGGCCTCTTGACCACCTCCCTCCTCAGCCTCTCCCACTTGCTCCCCCACAAGAAGTAAAACAGCATCCGCTCCAGGGCTAAAATAGTTCTCCTAGGGGGGATAAAAACAGAACTGATTAATAAAAGCACAGGTAAAATCACTGCTTTAATGATTAAAACCTTGCCCTCAAAAGTCAGCTGTCGTAGTCCCCAAAATCCCAGTCTCTGTCTTACTGTCCCCAGGATCCCACTCCAATTACCTCTCCCTCCTCCCTCCCTGTCAAACTTTACCCCGAGTACCCTTATGTCCGTCGTTTTCACAGTCAGTGGTAGTCTGGTCAAGTCTGGGTCTGCCCACGGTCCGAAAAATTGGGCCTCTGTCTTGTCTCTGTTCAGTCTCGCCCCAGAGGCTCGTCCGTACCAGTCAGTCCTGTCCAGGGTCCTGTCGACGGATAAAAGGTCGGTGCATAAAATGTTGACGTCGTCCATGTAAAATACGCACTTGGCGGTCATCCCCCCACTCCCCGGGATACCCACCCCACTGATCCGTTGGTCCCTTCTCAAGACCTGTGCCAGTGGTTCAATGCCGGCCACAAACAGAAGGGGAGATAACGGACAGCCCTGACGGACGCCGCAGTGTACTCCCACTGCTTTTGACAGATGCCCATTTACAAGGATTTTGCTGGTGATATCCCCGTACAGCAGTCCCACCCAAGCTAAAAACCTGTCCGGGAAACCCATTTTTTGCAGTACCTTAAAGAGGTACTGGTGCGAGACCCGATCAAAGGCTTTTTCAAAATCTAAATTTAGGACTACAAGCCGCATGTTTCTGTCTCTCGCATAACAGATGGCATCTCGGATCAGTATCAGGCTGTCCGTGATCTTCCTTCCGGGAATGGCACAGGTTTGATCCGGGTGGATCACCTCCCCTAAGACAGAAGACATTCTGAGTGTTAAAACCTTGGTAAAAAGTTTACAATCAAAATTTAAAAGGGTTATCGGTCTCCAGTTCTTCAGGTCCGTCCTGTCGTTTTTCTTATATAAAAGAGTCACGATCCCCACTCTAAAACTGTCAGGTAGTCTGTCGAGGTATTCAAAGTCAGTAAAAACAGTCAGAAGTTCATCGGCTAAAACATCCCAAAAGGTCAGATAAAACTCCAAAGGGAGGCCGTCCTCCCCCGGTGATTTACCCCTCTTAAAATGTTTCAGTCCTTGGTCAATTTCTGTCCTCGTCAAGTCTTTTGTCAGGTCGTCTGTGTTGGGTAAAATCTTGTCAATGTATGTTAAAACGTCCCCCATGGTTTCCTCACATACAACTTTTTCCCCAAACAGTTCCCCATAAAAATCCTCGACTACTTCTTTCATTCCCTCTGTGTCTGTTTTTAAAAACCCATCTTTATTTTTTAAACCTGTCATTGTCCTACCCTTACTAACTATTTTCTTAAAAAAGTACCTTGTACACTTCTCCCCCTCTTCTAATTCCCTCTCCTTACTTCTTAAAATAACCCCCTTACTTTTCTGTTCAGCTAAAAGTGCCATTTCCTTTTTTACTTCTTTAATTTCATAGTTAAAATCAAAGCCCTGTTGGCCAAGGTTAAAATATCTTTCCAGTCGCTTTTGCAGTCCCACCATGCGTCTATCTTTTTCTTTGCTTTTCTTCTTTCCTATCTCTCTAAAGAAAGTCCTCGTCCTACCCTTCACCATTTCCCACCATTGTGCTCGTGTGTCAAAGAAGTCCTGTAGCGTCTGCCACTGGCTGAACTGCTCCCTGTACTGGCTAACTACTCTATCATCTTCTAAAAGGGAACAGTTCAATTTCCAGGGCCCTCTTCCCACAGTCACACCCGAAGTTAGTGAAAGGGTGCACGTCAGCATTACGTGATCTGAGAAAAAGGCAGGGGTTATTCTAGCATCAGTTGGGGGGCAGTCCCGGGTAAACAGATAGTCAATGCGAGAGGCTCTGGTGCCGTCACCACTGGTCCAGGTGAAGCCCTCCTCTCTTGGATGCAGGGTTTTAAAACAGTCAGTCAGTTTAAAATCCCTGCACAGCCCTTGCAATAAAACACTTGACCTATCTACCTTAAAATCCTCTCCCGCCCCTCTCCTGTCTGCTCTATTTAAAACACAATTAAAATCCCCACCCACCACTAGAGGATCCCTCCCTAGCATGTGGGACTGCAAGTCTTCTAAAAGTGCGCACCGGTCATGTTTATCGTTAAAACCATACACATTTAGCATGTTAAAATCCCTCCCCATAAAAGTACAATTGGCTAAAAGAGCGCGCCCACCTACCACCACCGTGCTCCCCCTCACCACCACATGTGGGGTCTTGATTAAAATGGCAACACCGTCATTTTTATTAAAATTTGAGCCACTCCAAATGGAGGGCCCATGCTGCCACTTGTCCTCCCATTTCCTATAAGAGGATAAAAAGGGTAGAGCACACTCCTGTAATAAAAACACATCTGAATTAAACCTTTCTAAAAAGGATAAAACCGACTGTGCTCTTATTTCTGTTTTTATACTTCTCACATTTATAGTGGTGATGTTAAAAGCCATAAAAGGGTGAGTAAAAACAGTGCTAAATGAAAAGGCATTTAAACAGTTGAAAGGAGGTTATTTTTCTGGTACTTCCTCTCTCTCCCGCCGGGGTAACGGGGGATGGCAGGGAGAGGAGGTTAAAACCGGACTTAAAAAGGAGATTGTGTTGGGGGAGTTGGGGGGGAAGGTTCTGGGTTCTTCCTCCCCCTGGGAGCTCTCCCATTCCACCTTGCCCTTTTTCTCATCGCCTTGTTCGGGGTCGGAGAGCTCCTCCGCATTTCTTTTTCGTGGGGGGAGGTGTTCCTCCAGAATCTCCACCCCCTCTCCCATATCTCTTTCCGACACAGTCTCCATACTGTCTGACCCACTTGGGGAGTTCTCACTCAAGATCTCTCCGGGGCCGTCTTTCTCGGCCCTTTCTCCTTCAGGGGTCACATTAATCTGGGGCAGGGGGATTGGGGGGGGGAGGGGGTTGTCCTCTCCTCCCACTTTCTCCACCACTGCACCTTCCGCGCCCTCCACTACCACCGGCTCCACCACTACATTCTCAACCACCACCGGCTCCACCACCACCTCCTCGGCAACTGCCGTTCCCTCCCCTTGGCGCTCAGAAGTCCGGTCCGCGGCCGCCGTCTCCCTCTCCCTCCTTTCGGCCCTGACCTTATTGGCCCAGGAGAAGGGGCAGCCGCGGATGAGGTGGGACCGCTCGCCACAGAGGTTGCACGACCTTCCGTTCGTGCACTCCTCGTAGCGGTGGCCCACCTCCCGGCACTTCATGCAGACGACCTTTTTACAGGCCTCTGCCAGGTGGCCATGTTCACCACACTTACGGCACAGCTTGGGCTGGTCCTGGTAGTGAACATGGCCTCTATTCTCTCCGAGGACTATGGTGGATGGGATGGCTTTCAACCCACCATAGCCCCCAGGATCCTCCCTCTGCTGGACAGTCACCCTCCAGGCCCCTGTCCAGATCCCATCGGGATCCTTCACCTGGACCAAGGGCCCCTTCACGTTGCAGTACCTGCCCAGCCATACTGCAACGTCCTCCGGCTGTACGGTTTCATTGTACATACGGATAATAACGGTTTTAATGCTATTATCCGTCAGCTTGGTCACCTCAAACATGGCTGTGAGGGACCCCTGGGTGTTCAGGGAGTTCTGGAGTTGCCCCCAGAACTCCCGCAGGAAGCTGGCGTTGGCAAAACTGACATCGAAGCCCTTCCCATAGGGAAGGGCTAAGATGCAGTTTACCTGCGCGGGATGGAAACCGAGCTCTTTCTGGAGGAATTTTCTGGAGAAATCCAATCGGGATAACTCCATTATTTTCCCTCCCTTCTCCTTTAAGAGGAGGCGCACTGCATGGTGCCTCCTCATGCCAACCTGTGCTGCTGACATGATGGAGGCCCACTCCCTTTACAGCCCAACACCGGTAAAAAAGGGGGGGGAGGGGAAGGGAAAAAAGGGAGGGAAAGGAAGGGGGGGGGGGGGAGGGGGTTGGGAGTGGGGGTTGGGAAGAAGGAAAGGGGTGTAAGACACCCGAGGAAGCTGGCAGGCTCGGCCAGACTAAGCTAACCGGGCCTACCAGCACCACGGGACACACAACAACCTATCTAGCACAGCACCAAACTAATCTTATTAACAATGGGAAGGAACACTAGGAGGGGAATTTTTTTGTTTTATATTTTCCACAAGAGGGAGAGGCACAAAAGGGAGAGACAAAAAATAAACCACACAACCAAACTAAGGCTAGAAAGCTAGCAGGCCCCGCCAGCAGGCCAGGCTAAGCCTACCAGCTGGCAGGCCCACCAGCCAAGAGGCCTTACAACAAAAACAAACACGGCACACCAACCAAAAGGGAAGACAAACTAGGGGGTAAGACTAACAATGCACAAGACTAACAAAACAAATTAATTAAAGTAAAAGGGGAACAAGGGGGGTAAGGGAGAAAAAAGGACACACTGACTAACAAACACCTGCCCAAACTTGAGGGACACGAAGGCTAGCAGGCCTCACCAGCAGGCCAGGCTATGCTAACCAGCTAGCAGGCTAGCCAGCAAAAGGTCCCTCAGTTGGCAACACAAATAACAAGAAACAGAAAAAAAAAACTAAGGATACAAAGGGGATGGGGGTAAAGAAAAAAAAACAGTCAAACAATGCCTGCCACGCCTAAGGGGCCGGGAGGCTAGCAGGCCAAGCTAAAGCTAGCAGGCCGACAAGCCAGAAAGCCACCCCAGCTAGCAGACAACACACAACTGAAGACAATGGGAGGAGCTAAGGAGGGGACTATAGGATACACAGGGGAGGAGAGATGCAAAACAGGACAAGCAGGGGAAAAACACAAATAAATTAAATAACTAAGGAAAAAGGACCAGAGGGCCTTTAAACTCACCCTACAGGTGCTGGTGCACCTGTAGTCCACCACCAAGACCACCACCTAACCCAGGACAAAGAATAAACAAGAGTGAGACAAAAAAACAACAATAATGACAATAAATAATGATTAGACAAAAATAAATAGCACAATTTCCCGGGCGCCCTCCGGCCTACGATCGCTTCTCTGATCAAGTGCAGCACTGACAAGGTAACTACACTTGATCGGAGCCAAAAGGCCGAGAAGCGATAACCCACAAATTGACCCCTGCACCCGCCGGGCCCCCGGGGATCTCGGCAGACCTCATCGGTTTGGAAAAAGTTGGCTCCTCCCCACCCAACGCTTCCCTGGTGACAGGCAGGTGTTTTTTTTTTCAAGTCGCTAATGCGTCTTTAAGTCACTAGCTCTTTATGTCTAGTGCGACTATTTGTTCAATGCCCGGCAAATAAGCCAGTCATCGTCGGGCTTGAACTCAATTGCCCGAGCGACTACTTTGAGTGGAAAAATACGCCGGTCGGTCGGTCGGTCGGTCGGTCAGCCGGCTTCAAGTCAAACGCCTGAGCAAAAAGCCTCGGCGTCATCTCTGTCAATTTCTCTTGAAACAAGATACCGGGCTCTGCCAGAAGCAAAGCCCTTCCAAAAATACGTTGAACTCGTAAGTGTTCCTCTCCACGGAAGTCTTTAGTAAAAGGCGAAAGGCTTGTGCGTAATGAAGAGAAACAAACCAGAGTCGTATGGAAGTCAGAGGTCGGGGCCCGAGACACACACTGTGCACTCTAGGCCGGGTCCCCGCGGGTGGTCCCCGAACCCACTCTTCCAAGTTTTCGAGGGCTGTGGGTAAAAAGTCACAGACAGACAGACAGACAGACAGACAGACAGACAGACAGACAGACAGACAGACAATCCTGGTGAAGTGATTGTATTTTTTGGGGGGGGTCAAAAACAGACAGACACACACACACACACACACACACACACAATCCTGGCCAATTGTTTATTTTTTTTTTTTATTTTTTTTTTTTTAAAGTAAAATGGCGGGAAAACGGGGGACCCCCATGGAGGGGGCTTCGCCCTTGTTTCAGTTTGGATGATTCTTCTTTTTTCATTCCTTCTCTTCTTCTGCTAGCTGTTTTACATAGCTTTGTGTATTTCTTTTTCCTTGACAATGGGAGAAAAGTGTTGCACCGTTCCCGGAGGTACTGCAATACCGGGTCGATGCGTGGAGCGGACGGAGCAAGCCCCATTTCCGACTCCCTGTTCGAAAAATCCATTTAATATGTAGTCCCCCGATGGGGGACGTATCAGATATTAAACTGATAAGAACAGATGATGATTCAAAGCTTTTATTCTAACTTTTCAAGCATTTACACAGTAAACAATTCACATGTCTTTTAACCTTTTAGTTGCCCCTATCCAAACAAAACTAGTAACAAAAAACAACCCATCAGTTTTCCAAAAACTCTGAAACCCTCTCTCTCTTGGAAGAGATGGGCAACCAACACCCTCCCACAACTTTTCTAGGGGGCTGCAGCAAAAAATCAAATACAAACACAAGCCATCAATAAACATAAGTAATCCAAAACCCCAAAAACCTACCAACCTGCCTTCTAAACCTTAACTACCTGACCAGCCCCACCCCCCCTTTCCAACGCTCTAAGGCAGCATGGTGACCCCACTTCCTCTCCTCCCTTCTTATCCTCCCTCTCAAATCTCCCTCCACTCTCCTCACTATTCCCTCCACCCCCCAGTCTGCTCCTGACTTAACCAGGCCCTGCCTGGCATCCCACAGCCCTTTCTTAAAAAGACTGATAAGCAGCCACAACTGAAAACGATCCCTACCTACCCCCCCTGCTCTCCCCACCCCTCTCTCCACCCTCACCCATGTTAAAACAAAACCCTCCTTCACTCTCCCTAGCAACCCCTGAGCCCTGGCACACACTACTCCTGCGAAAGCACAGTCCCAGTACATGTGGCGTATTGTCTCCTCCCCACCACAAGTTGGTCTCGGGCACTGGGGGGACCGTGCCAAGCTATGCCGGTACATGATGGATCTTACCGGCAAGCACTTGTGGAGGCTTAACCAATTTAGATCCTTAAGACGATTGTCTAGGCCCCGCGCCTGTATGGTCTCCCAGACCACAGCAGGGGTACCCACCACAGGGTGCGCCACAGACGCAGACGCCTCTTCGTACAGGCGTCTGTGGTCCAAACCTACTCGGGCGACTTCAACCTCGGGATGCGCACGTAGCCACTTTGCCGCATGGCTGAAGTGCCACGGCAGCTGTTCAGCCCGAGGACCCGTGTTGGACCACACCATTATGCTTCTCGCCTGGTACGAGAAAAACACCCGCAGGAAATAACCGGAGGGATGAATCACTGGATTAGCGAGCTCATTCAATAAAAACGAAACAAAAATCGAGTCCAGCTTGAGTGGGAAGTGTGGAACTCCTCTCCCTCCCTCCCCGATGGTTGAGAGCATGCGAGCCCTTGCGACATACTCATACCTGCCCCCCCACATGAACTGAAACACGAGCCTTACTAGCCCCCTCCTCATGCTCGCTGGCAAAGGATAGATGTATGCCAAGTACAGAAGGGAAGGCAGTACATCCACTTTCAGGACCAGGACCTTGCCCAAGAAAGACAAGGATCTGGCCTTCCACATTGCCATCTTCCTCTGTACCACAGCAACTCTCATGTTCCAGTTCAGTGTCGCGGAGCCGGAGGTCTCAAAAAGGACCCCAAGAATCCTCAGGGCCCCATTACAGAGAGATAGTCCCCCGGGCACGTCCGTCCTGCCCCGCCATCTGCCGAAATACTTAACAGACGACTTGGCGAGGTTAAGGACCGCTCCCGACGCGCGGGTAAAGTCTCCAATTATGGCCAGAGACCTTAGCAGGCATGAGTCCTTGCACAAAAGCAAGGTGGTGTCATCTGCGTACTGTGTCATCTTAACATGCAAACCGCCGCTTCCAGGGACCAGCAAGCCCTCCACCCCTGCGTCAGCCCTAATGGCAGCCGCCAGGGGCTCCATATAGAGCACGAAAAGGAGTGCCGAGAGCGGGCATCCCTGCCTGACCCCTGATGAGAGGCCAAACACGTCACCCAGATGGCTGTTTATGCTCACCCGGCACCCCGCTCCCACATACAAAATCTTGATCCACTTTATAAAGCGATCACTAATACCTAACCTACCTAATACTCTGAAAAGAAAAGCCCTACTGACGCGATCAAAAGCCTTGGCCTGATCAAGTGCCGCTACCATCAGAGGTAGACTTCTATCCTCAACCCAGGCGATGGAGTCCCTGATCAGTTGGAGGTTCCACCTAATGGAACGGCCTTCCACCCCACACGTTTGATCCTCATGGACAACGTAGGGAAGGGCTGTGCGCAAACGGTCTGCCATGACCTTAGCTAGTATCTTGTAATCTACGCACAGCATGGTCAACGGCCGCCAGTTGCTAAGGTCGGCGGCGTCCCCCCTCTTGTAGAGGAGGGACAGCACACCTACAGCCATCGACCTGCCCGGGACTCCAGTCTCGAGAACGGCCGTCAGGACTTCGAGGACCACCGGTCCAAGCATACCCCAAAACTTGAGGTAAAACTCAGCCGGCAGCCCATCCATCCCAGGCACCTTCCCTTTCCCCATCCTCTTGAGGGCGCTCTCCACCTCCTCTAGTGTTATTGGGGCTTCCATCGCCTTTCTAATGTCCTCCGGCACACGCCGGGACAAGTGTTCTAAGAACACGGTACCCTGCTCTTTTTCTACTACCCTCTCCTGGAAAAACCCCCGGAAATGGTCAGTTGCCACCCTGACCATCTGCTCCGGCTCCCTAACCACCCTACCCTGTCCATCCCTCACCCCATAAAAAACCTGTCTTATCTGCTTTTCCCTAACTGATTTGAAAAACACTGCAGAGCAGGTCTCATTCTGCTCTATAAACTCAGAGTGTGCGCGCTGCAGGAAAGCACGGGCCTTCCGCTCGTGCACCTCCCTGAGCTGAGCCTTGAGGCTGGTAGCGTGCTCAACGTCCATCGAAGTACCGAGGTTACCAGCCTCGTACTCAAGATCGAGTAAACGTTGGAGCTGCTCCACCTCCCTTCTCTCCTCTCTCCCCTTCCTCTTACAAAAACCAATAATAAATACCCTAATTCTTACCTTAACTACCTCCCACCATTCCAAAACCCCTCCGCACATTGGCCGGAGACCCTCAAGCCCCCGAAAAAAAACAGAAAAAACATTTACAAAAGCCCGCTCCTCCAGGATATCCCGGTCGAGCTTCCAGTACCCCCTACCGAAAAGGCAGACAGGCGCCTTGACCCGAAGGAGTACCCCGTCGTGATCCGAGAAAAACACAGGCAGCAGACGCCCAGACAAAAGCCCCAAGGATTTGGGTAGAAATACATAGTCCAGCCTCCGCTCGACCCCCCGAGAGTTACGCCACGTGGGACCTGCTAGCGCCGGAGTAGTGTTAAGGCCTCCATCCACCAGACCATGGCTTGCCATAAGTCCGGTGATGGCCCCCACGCTACTATCCCCTACCCCTCCTAATTCTACATTAAAATCCCCTCCCACTATCAAAACTCTGTTTGTGGCACACAGAGGTGCCAGACTCTCCACCATCTCCCTTCTCTCTGGCACCGTCTGTGGCCCGTATACCCCTATAATCCTAAGTCTAAAATCCCCTAACGTTATGTCCACCCCCAAAACCCTCCCCTGCATTGCAACGTACGTGCCTTCCACCTTCACCTCCCTAGTCCCAAACAAAATCCCAACCCCTGATGAGTGGACACCCCCCACACTCCACACCGACTTCCCTTTTACCCACTCTTTTTTAAACTGCTCTACATCCCCCCCATCCCTTAGATGTACCTCCTGCAAGAAACAAAAGGTAAAACATATGTTTGATAAACAACTAAAAACAGCAGTTCTCTTTACAGTGTCCCTTAGACCCCGAACATTCATAGTCATTATTTGAATGTTTGCCATGGTTGCACATTTAAAAAGAAAAATCAACCAGGTGCAGGGTTCAAGTACTCACTCTGTCTGGTGGGTAAAGGTCCTCATCGATCATGGACGCTGGACCAGCAGCCCCCGAGGCCCCCCCAACCCTCCCACCCCCCATACCGTCCTCCTGAGAACCCCATGACGCAGGGAAGGGGTTGGGGATGGGGGGTCCCGGCGTCCCAGAATTAACCTGAGACACCCCATCCCCATCTGGCAAAAACAGCCCCGGGGACGACAGGTCCGCGTCCATCCGGATGATTGGGAGAGATGGACCCCGCGAGGACAGGGAAGACACCTCGGCAGTACTGACCATCTCCCCAACCCCTCGTACATCCACGGACAAAAACCCTTGACCCGCTACCTCTGAGGCCTCCCCATCCACTGCGTCCCCCCTCTGAGAAGCCCAAGATGCAGGTAAGGGGTTGGGGTTGTGGATGGGGGGTCCCGGCGTCCCTGAAAAAGCCTGAGACACCCCATCACCATCGGGCATACACAGCGCAGGGGTCACCAGATCTATTTCCATCTGGGTGGGTGTGAGAGATGAGACCCGCGGTGACAGGGGAGTCACCTCTGTGGCACTGTCCCCAAATACCCTCCCCACCCCTTCCAGCCCACTCTGGCCCTCTCCCGTCTCGAGGGAAAGCCTCTTTTTCTTTTTCTTCCTCCGGGCCTCACCCGATTCCAATAACAGCCCTGACTCCTGCTGGGCCTGCTGTGCTGTGGATGTGTCCCTCTTCGTTCTTGGAGTGGCTGGCAATGGCGAGATGGACCCCCATTCCGCCGTCCTCGTTTGTGAGACCTGGATCTCCTCCACCATCTCCCTCATCTCCCCCACGAGGGCCCCGAAAGCCTCTTCATCTATGAAGACTTCGTCGAGGGATGAGCCCAACTCTCCCGTTGCTCCACCAACCTCTCCCGGCGGCCTACTGATGGATTGAGTACCCGTTGACACCTGGGTCTCCGGGACCACCTCCACCGATGACCTCTCCAAAACGACCTTACCCCCGACGTTTGGAGCTGGCAAGGACCGGGCTTGCTTCTCCGGTTCCCCACTCACCATCCTCCTTGCTGCCTCTTCCGGCCTGTGACCTAGGTCCCCTTCTCCTAGCCTCCTCTTCTCCTCCACGCCCTTTCCTCCGGCCATCCTTCCCCCAGCAGCCGCTGCCGCGTATGTTTGTTGCCTCGCCGGGCACTCTCGAAACAGGTGCTGCTTACTGCCACACCCATGACATTCTTTTGGTGCCGTACAATTTTTGGCCTCATGTTCCTCCGACATGCAAAACCTGCATTTTACCAGCCCACATGAAGCTGTTCCATGCCCGTACTCCCTGCATTTCCTGCAGAAAGGTGGCTGACGAGCATAGAACAGCATGCCTCTGTCCGACCCTAAAGAAAACACCGCAGGGGGATGCAAAAAGCCCTCAAACCCCCCCGGATCTTCCCTTAGGAGCACCTGGAATTGGCGGCGGCCGTTCCAGAAGCCCAGCGAGTCCTTTACATATCTGGCTCCCGATGTTACCTCGCAGTAGCGACCCAAAAAGGCTGCCACTGCCATATCCGTCACGTGTGGATTATACATATGTATATTTATTGTTCTAAAATTCCTTCTTGCCAGGCACACGATGTTGAAAAAGGACAGAGGTCTCTCCCCCTTTGCCACCTTTACCTTCTCCATTACTTCATCACTCTTACTTTCCGTGTAGAAAGTTACATCGTATGCCTCCTCCATTGAGTTCCCCTGCAGGCACATCACATCTGGGACTTTCAGAGATAGCGCCCCCATCAACACGGTCCTCGCAAAGGTGTCCCTCGGCATCCTTACTTCTCCTTCTTGCTTCCATGCAAATCTTACTGTGTTCTTTAGTCCGGCCCTCGGAACCGACCCTGTGTTCCCGCTACCCGCCATTTCGGTATGGCTGTATTTTAAATTTGTTTTGATTTTTCCCGCCAAAAATCTAAAACTCTCTCACCGCCCTCCGGCCATCGGCTTTTAACTCAGCGAGCTTTGAGGCACCGCAGTACCGAGCTTGATCTGAGCCAAAAGGCCGAGAAGCGATAACCCACAAATTGACCCCTGCACCCGCCGGGCCCCCGGGGGCCTCGGCAGACCTCATCGGTTTGGCAAAAGTTGGCTCCTCCTCACCCAACGCTTCCCTGGTGACAGGGAAGTAAAATGGCGGGAAAACGGGGGACCCCCATGAAGGGGGCTTCGCACTTGTTTCAGTTTGGATGATTCTTCTTTTTTCATTCCTTCTCTTCTTCTGCTAGCTGTTTTACATAGATTTGGTGTATTTCTTTTTCCTTGACAATGGGAGAAAAGTGTTGCACCATTCCCGGAGGTACTGCAATACCGGGTCGATGCGTGGAGCGGACGGAGCAAGCCCCATTTCCGACTCCCTGTTCGAAAAATCCATTTAATATGTAGTCCCCCGATGGGGGACGTATCAGATATTAAACTGATAAGAACAGATTTTTTTTTTTATAAAATATATATTTATTACGTTCAAAACCCAACAAAAATCTCATACAAATCAATCAATTCAAACACAAATTCCATTAAACATTTCAAAACTATTCTATAATAACCAAACCCCAAAAACCAAAAGTCATGGGAGCATCTTCCCTCCCCTTCCCATCTACAAACCAAAACCCACACCAAAAAATCAAAGAAAAACTCACCCCATCCCGACCGACGGGGACGCCTTCTCCACTCCTGACGCTCCCCCGTCGGCCGCCATCCCCTCTCCCCTGGATGCGGTAACAGCGCCCGACACACGCTCACCCTGCGTCCCGTACCCCACACTTAGGTCTACCACCCTGCCCTCCTCCTGACTCCGGCCCGGGGACCCCACGAGCCCAAACAGGGAGCTTAAGCCTCCCTCCATCGCCCAATCCTGGGCCATGCCTGTAAGGTCAAGCTCAGACAGGGGTGTAAAGGTGAAGGAAGAGGGAACCCAAGAGGGCCCTGCAACCTCCCCCTCCCCTCCACCCTGATCTGCCCCCCTCCCTCTTTTACCACCCGTCCTCCTTGAGCGCTCCCCTCTTTTCGACCTCTTGTGTGGTGGAGTAAAAGGCAAAATGTTTTCATAGCTTGCCTCCTTCTCCACCTCCACCCGTGATTTCACCTCTTTACTGTCCCCCCCACTCCTTCACTCCTTCTCCTACTGGTCCCGCCACCACTGCCTTCTCTTTCTCCTCCCTTTCTGTCTCTTTCTTCTCCACCACCTTCTTCCCTGTCTCCTTCCTTTCTGTCTCTTTCTTCTCCACCACCTTCTTCCCTGTCTCCTTCCTTTCTGTCTCTTTCTTCTCCACCACCTTCTTCCCTGTCTCCTTCCTTTCTGTCTCTTTCTCCTCCACCACCTTCTTCCCTCTCTCCTTCCTTTCTGTCTCTTTCTCCTCCACCACCTTCTTCCCTGTCTCCTTCCTTTCTATCTCTTTCTTCTCCACCGCCGTCTTCCCAGTCTCCTTCCTTTCTGTCTCTTTCGTCTCCACCGCCGTCTTCCCTGTCTCCTTCCTTTCTGTCTCTTTCTTCTCCACCGCCGTCTTCCCAGTCTCCTCCCTCTCTGTTGCCTTCTCCGTCTCCTTCCTCTCCACAGCCGTCTTCTCTGGCCCCTTCACTCTCCTGTCACCTTCCTCCTCCTGCTCTCCTTCAGCCTCCTGCCCTTCCGTTTCCACTATGCTGTTGTCTTCTTTTTCTCCTCCCGCTTCCGTTTTCTCCTCCTCTTCCACCCGTGTGTCCGCTCCCTCTGTTCCAGTACTTGGTTCTTGGTCCCTCCTACCCCCATCCCCGGCTCTCGCTCCCCCCCCAGCTGCAGACGCGTATGACCTCTGACGCGCCGGGCATTCACGCCACAGGTGCGTTAACATACCACACCCGTGACATGCCTTCGGCGCGTCACAGTCCCTCGCCTCGTGCTCCGCAGATCCACAATATCTGCACTTCTTTGTGCCGCACGAGGCGAGGATATGACCATAGGCCATACAACGCCTGCAGAACGGAGGCTGACGGGCATAATGCAACGTCCCCCGGTCAGCCCCCAGGGAGAACATAGCCGGAGGATGGAGGCAGCCTCCCAGGCCCTTCGGATCTTCTCTAAGGAGAGCTTGAAAACTTCTCCTCCCATTCCAAAATCCAATGGAGTCCTTGAGATGCCTCGCTGAGGATATATTGTCCATGTATTTCCCCAGGAAAGACCTCACGTCCTCGTCCTTTACATGGGGATTATACATGATAACTGTTACCAACCTAAAATTATTCTTCACCAAGCTTTTCACCATGTAATGACACATGGGCCTCTCTTTCTCCACTTCTTTCACCTTCCGCATTATTTCCTCGTGCTTCTCCTCTGTGTAAAACGTTACGTCGTAGGCGACCTCCAAAGGGTTCTCCTGGAGGCAAAACACATCCTTTACCCCCAAATTGAGCACTCCCATCAGCAGGGTCCTTCCGAATGCCTCCCTTCCCAACGGTTCCATATCTTTCTCCTTCCATGCAAAACGTATAGTGTTAGCAAGTCCAATCCCAGGGACCGACGTATACGTAGTGTTCCGTGCCATTTCCTCCCGGAGAATGGCACACTCGATATTGCTCTTGCTCTTTTCAAAAAAGAAGGAAAAACCCAAAAGTACCTTGTCAAATAGAATCCCAGAAGAGATTCTAACCAACAAAAACAAAAAATACCGCCCTCCTATCTCCGACCTTTTGACTCAGCGAGCTCTGGGGCACCTCGGTACCAAGCTTGATCTGAGCCAAAAGGCCGAGAAGCGATAACCCACAAATTGACCCCTGCACCCGCCGGGCCCCCGGGGGCCTCGGCAGACCTCATCGGTTTGGCAAAAGTTGGCTCCTCCTCACCCAACGCTTCCCTGGTGACAGGCGGGTGTGTTTTTTTTAAAAAGTCGCTAAT